>NW_022639652.1:470958-481176 GCF_010583005.1 Odontomachus brunneus
GCGTTATGGGCCTTCCACACTGGACGCGACGCGCGACGAGCGACGAGCGATATCCAATAGGAGAACAGCTTTCCAATGGAGAATTGAATTCTCCATTGGAAAGCTGTTCTCCTATTGGATATCGCTCGTCGCTCGTCGCGCGTCGCGTCCAGTGTGGAAGGCCCATAACGCATTATCGTTATTTGAAAAGTAACGATAAAAAATCTTTACTTTCCGTTACTTTAAAATAAAGTTAAAATCGGCTTATAAAACGAATAGTAAGAGAGACAGTACATAAATTGTACATATATAGCTTATTGTAGAATGAACTTTAAAGACTTTCAACAATAAACAATAAGTCTTAAGTCGTAATAAAATTGATCAGTTACAGTGGATTATTCTTCTAATAATCGACTATAATTAGTTAATTTTATTATTACTTAAGATTTATTACTTATTGTAGAATGAGCTTTACGGAAAGCAGCACATTAATTGTTCATCGTGTGCAAACTTTTGTCGCGTGGCAAGCGTTGCTGCGTTCTATGTGCAGAAGCCACTATAGTAAAAAAGTAATGGGTGCGTTCAGAAGACATAGCTGATCAGTGAGCGGTCAGTGATTATTGGTCCTTACTGTTAGATCCCTAACTTTTGACCAATTAGGTTGACCAATTACTCAACCGTTGTGCAACAGTTGTGTCTTCTGAACGCAACCAACATACAAGTAACGGTGAATTTCGTTACTCGTTACTAAAGAAAATGTAACATTTGCCTAGTTTACACCAAGAGGACTAAACGCGGACTGAACTATACTGTGACCATTCGTTTTCTTTATTATTATTATTTAAATTATTCTTGTAAAAATCAACTGCGATTGGTCACAGTATAGTTTAGTCCACGTTTAGTCCTCTCGGTGTAAACTAAGCAATTACAGCGTGCACTTGATACGCGTATGAAGTGTTTTTCTAGGTACCAACATTATCCCCTCCACTTTTCGGGAAATTGTCGCCTTACCGACCTTGCTATAAGCCATAAGCAAATTTTAACCAACCATGGTCAATTATAAATATAATTAGAATAATTAACAAGAATAATCGTCTGTGATTGGTGAATTTGTTTGTACTACTCAAAAATTTGTTTATATCACAATAAAATCGTCCCGTTTTATTACGTCTAAAAGCCGAATTACACTACCGGTTGCGGGCTTTGTTGCGGTTAAGATTGTTGGAAATCTACCAATCAGAGTGAGCAGTTCAGCAAACTATTCGCTCTGATTGGTAGATTTTCAACAATCTTAACCGCAACAGAACTCGCAACCGGTAGTGTAATTCGGAAACTTAGCCTAAAGCCCGGTCTACAATAAGTCGCAAACAGCGTCGCGTGTTGCGGGTCGCGAAAAATTGACCAACCACAGTCGAATTATACAAGAATAATCGAATGTGGTTGGTCAATTTTTCGCGATCTACAACCCGCAACGCTGTTTGCGACTTATTGTAGACCGGGCTTAACACTTCTCGCAATCTATCACATTACAACGCAGCATGTCAACATTTTTCTGTACTATTTTGTATTTGTATTCTGATGTATAAATATGTAGTAAACTAATCTTTTACATTAAATGCTAAATAATAGCTATTATTTAAAATTTTTTTCTTATATGTTCTATGAGGTTGTCATATATTAAATAACAAATATTGTGTAGAATGTGACTCTCGACTGCGTGTAAAAGATTTGTTCATTAAATATTCATAAATTCTGAATATAAACGTGAAATCGTATAGATTTTGGCATCTTATTTTGAGTGAGATAGTTTGCAATAAATATAATTCGCAATGGTAAAGTGATGTATACATACAAAGATGACAATCAACAGCCGCAAAAAACTATTATTGCATATGATACTTCTAGACGACACATATAATTGCTGTGCCAAAAATAATACCAATCGCCGCGAGTTAGAAATAGATATATTATAGAAAGAAGTATTGCTCAACAGTGATTTTGCTATATTTACATTTCCATACTTTATAACTTTATTGTTTGGCTAATCTTTGTACAAATTGAGATTCCGTACTTAATATTACAATAAAAATGTATTATTAGTACAAATTTATATTATCAGAAATAAATTATATTCTGTGCGTAAGGGATGATAAAATGTATCATTAAAGCATTTATTTCTATGTCGCATTTCTAGATTCAATTGAGCGCGATTGCAAGTATTTTTTTACTAATAATTCTGTGTCTGCTAGATGTGTGATATACATAATTAGAGGTCATCACTAACATAATACTCATGTTAGTGATTATTAAATTCTATTTGGGAAATGCCTCTTCGGTATGCTGTATAATTCCTTTTGAAATTTGTATCACATAACATATTAATACTTTTCCGTATGATTTCTATATATATTCTGTATATTTTTATAATTTGTAATAAATACACCTTTTATATTCAATGCTGAATGATATTTACTTTCCTCTATTTTTTATTCAATGTTTTCAATAAAGTTACATCAAATGTAAAATATCAACTTGAAAATCAAGAAATATTATCTAAGAATTTATTGTAAAAGATTTGTCTATTACTTGTATCCAAAAATAAAAATATAAATATAAATACATATAGAAAAATGCTGGTATACTATGTTGTATGAAATAAATTGAAAAAGTGTCATACATAGTACTGCGAATATGTATATACCTCTAGATATGAATTTGATAAATAGTTTCAGTGAATTTCTGTTGCACATAAGGCTCCTGGATACTCGCCGCGGCCATCTTGTTTGATGATGTCAGAAGTGAGGAAAATCATGCCAATTTATGCGACGGTATACTTAAAGATAAAAGAATATACACTCAAAATGACACTGTGACGATGCCTTACACGCATCGTCCCTAATAATAGCCGACACAACATCCGTTGGCTGTAAACGGCGCTAAGCGCCAAACAAATAATCCCAAACATAAACATGCGCCACGCCTAAAGACACGGAACGTCAACAACAACATCAAATGTAACGAGACGGTATATAAACCGTGGCCGAGAAATAAGCGGAGAGACCGATCCGGGCCGCCGACCGAACTCGATGCTTCAGAGCGGAGAGCAAGGTATCCGACCGTATCGTTTCTACATTCCCGTCACCTTCCGAAACCACAGCGACGAAATCGGCACCTGGAGATTGTGTGTTCGCTATCTCCGTCAAGCGCTCTTGACACCGACTTCGCCGTCCCATCAGGATCCAACGACCGGCCTGCGAGTTCGTGTGTTCGCGAACCCGACCGAGTCCTCTCGGTACCGATCGTATCCCGACCACACGAGCAAGAATCCGAGCCAGTGTGTTCGCTGCGCCCGATCGAACGTTGTCGATACTTGCTTTATTGAATACGGCGATACGCGAGTCGCCCGATATATTGCGCGACGTGCTGCGACACGTCAAGATCCCGCGTACCGCCGGAACCCCGCCGCCATACGTCTGTTCGCATCGCGATTCGCGGATTCCACGCGACTTGTCTCTTGCAAAGTACCAGGTTCGCGCTATTCGCCCCGCCGAATCGCGAGACCCGGCCAAGCGAAACCGGGACCCGATCACTGCTGCCGCCGCGCGTCGAAACACGCGTAGCTCACACCGTTGCTCTGTATTCTAAAGATCTAATAAATTGTTATTTGTTATTATTTGCCAGTGTCAATCATATAATGATCCTTGATTCCGACGAGCGATATTCCCGGCGATACGACCAACAACCAACGCTAGACGTACGGTTGTTACAACACTTACAATCAATTCAGTACACTTGTAAAAATGGCCGGACGCTTTCCTTTAATCTCAACAATCAATAAATAGCCGTAAAATGACTGTGAAATTTGGGTTTACTAGCAAGGAAAAAGCGTGAAATGACAGCTGCCGAACAGACGGAAATATCAGCTCTAACATGTAAAATGGTGCTCTAATCACAGCGTCCGGCCATTTTTCAAACTTCGGTGAACATAACACATGTCACTGCATTGCACAAAAAAGAGTATTTACACCGTATACCGTCGCACAAAATTGGCATGTTTTTCTGATATTTTTCACGCCTTGAACTTCACCGTTTTGCCGTGTGAAGCGCTATATGACAATTTAGAAAACGTCGGTAAAACATCAGTTACGATGGTAACTTATCTGCGCGGCATATGTATCACACACTCTCCCTCATTCGCCCCACTGCTCGTGTATATTTCGATGCCCGTATTTCGGGCCGAAATAGCTTTCGAGGCTGTTGAGCGAGAATCAGTATTTATAGTCAGATCTTATATTTAAGACAGTCTTAAATTCATCTTCAGATGTTTCGTAGCCAATGAAATGAGCGATACAGCATCTGAAGATGAACTTAAGATTGTCTCAAGTATAAAATTCGACTATGAATACCGGCTTATATAACTAAGCGAGTTAGACAAAAATTTGTTTATACATGATGCTGCTTAAATACACATTAGTATATCTATGCAGAAATTATTGCGCGAAAAGCATGCATGTATAATATCGTTAAAACTCCTGGATACTCACATTGGCTGTCCTTCTTTAATGACGTCAGAAGCGAAGAAAGTCATACCAATTTATGCGACGGTATGTGTGGAAATAAAAGAATATATACGCAAAATAACAGTCGTGATCGATTCAGCATATTTGTAAAAATGGCCAGACGCTTTCTTTTAACCTGTAATAATTCATAAATAGCAGTAAATTAGCATAATATGTAACTTACGTTACGTTTTAACTTATCTTTTCTTATAATATCTATGTTAATTTTATGGCTATTTATTAATTGTTCAGGTTAAAGGAAAGCGTCCGGCCATTTGTACAAGTATGCAAAATCAATCACGAGTGTTATTTTGTGCGCATATTCTTTTATTTCTACATATACCGTCACATAAATTGACATGATTTTCTTCGCTTCTGACGTCATCAAAGAAGGACAGCTATAGCGAGTATCCAAGATCCTTAAATAATAAATAATAACCCAGGAATCTTACATGTTAATTTCATACATTCTTTAAACGTATGTAACGTTTCATAATCGTATATTACATACATTTCAATAACGTATATGAAACTGTGTTACTTGGAAAGGATAAATTAGTACCTAAAAAAGAGAGATGAAAAGATGGAGCAGAGAGAATAGGGAAGAAGAAACAGACAAAAGGGACGAGGAAAAAGTAAATAATAGAAAGAAAAAGAAAAGAAGAGGCAGGAATCTGCAGGAAAGAAACTGAATATTAGCATGCATTAATGTTCTTAGTTGAATTCAAGGTAAATACACATTTTGTATTTTTTTTGTTTGTATTTATTTTTATACTTCTTATTTGTTACAATATATATGTTTTTTTATAATATTATTATGTTGCGTCCGATTCCTCACCCTCCTCCCCATCCACCGCCCCATCCACCTCCCCATTCGCCTCCCCATCTACCTCCCCATCCACCTCCCCATCCGCCTCCCCAACCACTTCCCCATCTACCTCTCCATCCGCCTCTCCATCCGCCTCTCCATCCATTCCATATCCGTCCTCGTCCCCCTCTCCATCTTCCTCTCTGCCCTCCTCTCCTATTTGATTCGTAATATCTGAAACATGAGACAGAAAAGAAATATTATCCTTTGTACTTCCTATTTTTGGATATTGCCAAACATGTTTCAATAAAAATCTGAATTTATAAGAATATTTTCTTATATTATTGATGCCAATGAATAACATATATTAATGCATGCTTACATTTTGTTTCTTTCCTCTAAATTTCTGCCTCCTCTTTTCTTTTTCTTTCTTTGCTTTTCTTTCTCCTCATCCTCTTCTGTTCCTCCTTCCTCACTCTCTCTGCTCCACTCCATCTCTTCACTCACTCTCTTTCTCCTCTCTTCGTTTGACCTATAAATATATTATTATATTATTTCTCAGTCGACAATACATATGCTACTTGTATCGATTGTTTATTAATCTTTACATCTGTAATAAGTATTCAAATATTTTGTAAATATATACGAAAATAAATTGCTTCCATGTGTTTTATGTACAAAAACAATTTGCTTGTACATATACAAAGATATTTAAACATTTATTACAGATATTATAAAGATCACTAATAAACAATCGATACAAAATAAGCTATATCTATATTTCTTGCTATCTCTCTCATCCATCAACCTGTCATTGAGGGTCGCTGTAATTTTTCTACTTATATTTTTACTTGTAAGACTTGTTATAATAAAATTAAAGAGCATCTGACATGTCTTGCGTTGAGAATCTTTATGCAAAACTCTGTGACAGTCAATTGTATGGTTAGATGAATGAGATACAGGGCCTTTATTCTTGAAATGATTGCGTATGGATAATGTTGTATAGGTATTATTGTTTCATGATAGCATTAAATGCAATGACATATATGTATATGCTACCATTTCGAAAATAGGAGGCCTTGATATAGGAAATAATAATATGTTTATTGTAGCTCTAAAAAATTATTTTAAAGTATCCTATACTGCACAAATGTTTATAAGACATCCTACAGACGTTTCAGAAGATTCGAATATCCCTGACAACATCTCTAGGATGTCTTTTGAACATTACTGCCGTATGGGATATGACAGAAATGCACTAACCTCTCATTCCTATTATTATCGTCTCTTTTCTCTGTTTCTCTTTTTTTCTCTTTTCCTCTTCTGTCCTCTGTCTTTCTTTCTTTTCCTTGCTCTCTTATATCTTTGCTATCTTTTCTTCTCCTTTCTTCCCTTTCTTCCCTTTCTTCCATCCTTTTCTCTCGTTCTCCTTCTTTTCTTGACATTTTAACCTACATCATACAATCATATAATTAATTATAGCCGAAAATACGTTTACGTGGTATGTGTGTGCGCGCGTGAGTGTGTGTGTGTGTGTGTGTGCGTGCGTGCGTGTGTGTGTGTGTGTGTGTGTTTGTGCGCTTGCTTTTAATGTTTTGTTCGTATATTACGAGTGCGTACAGTCTGTCGTGCCCGTGTTGCCGGGACACGAAGGAAAGTTCGAGATCGGTGATGCGGGTGCGGCAGGGTGTGTGGCGGTGGAGAAAATGTAGTAGAGTTTAGACTACCTTTTGTAGTATTATATATATATAAAGGTTTATTTGAATAAATACACTTGTATGTGTTTTAGTTACAACTCCCGTACTTATAAGTTAATATGCGTACCGCGCGTAAGTCACGTATGACGCGGATGTCGCGGCGAGAGACCGAGATGTTAAGCCTGACGCGAGTGGTCTCTCCGCTTTTTTATAGTATTGTTTTAGACTTATCGGAGGGGGTGCCTGGCGACAAGAACATTACCATATTTGGTAATGGTTCGATGCGTTTGGAATTGAGGTCTTAAATGCGGAATGTGCAAGGTGGTGCTTATCGCAGCACTTGCACATCGCTTCCTTGTTGTGGTGCAATCGAAACAATTCCTCGAGAAGTGTTTCGAAAGCGCTGGTACCATTCGTGATTATAACAAGTCAATGGAATTTATGACTGTACACATTTCATCTTCTTACAGCTTTCCATAAGAATATTATAAGCTGTTGAAGAATATAACTGTGTCTGTTGATATTATATGCCGTTTGTACTTACGTCTGTTGCGTTCGGCGGATGGAAAAACAATGAAAGGTCTGCAATAATAGGTCCCGTGGATTCCTACGTCTATAACAAACGCGTATCACTGATATATACACACACACACACGTTGTTTTTTGTGAAGTGACAAACGTGACGAGTAGTATAGCGTAAAGTAGTACTTGGTACGCACAAAGTTCGCGTTTTATACACGATATCTCTGTGTGTTCTGTATTATTATTTACGAAAAATTTGTCATAAACAATGGAACAGCAGATACTACATGTTGAGACATGTTCAACATCTGCTTCTTATGTGCAAGATTCGGTTGATAGTGGCACACTTTTACATAGCAATGAATGCGGAAGAATGTACGCAAGAAGACGAAATACAGAAAAGTATCGTATATCTAGCAAAAGATTGAGCAGACGAAAAGGTTGGGTCCAGAAGAGGTAATATAACACATGTTACATTGTAATGTATTGTAATACAGAGAATTTTCTCATCATTTCCTTTTTGTGCTTCACCGTCGATTACAGTCAACAATTACGATATGACAATGTAAAGGTGCCATCACACGATTCTATTCTTTCCGTTTTTTATTTTTCTCATCAGAGGCTGTAGATAATTCACGGGATGTCATTTCAATTCTTCCTATGATTATTTTTTTCGATTTTGTCTAATCAAGTTGAAATTATTGAGGAACAAATGACAATTTTGACTTTGATGATTTATCATGCTACATCTAATGAGAAATAAGAAATCCGAATGATATCGCACTTTGCTAATCGACAAAAAAGGTACAAGTGTAACATCGAATTGAAATTTTGACGGGTTTAATTGCGAGAAACTTTTGACATCGAAATCAGCTGGATTGTGAGGTATTTTTATATGAAAAGCAAGTAAATTTCAGATAATTGTTGACATCGTAATTTGTGCGAATTCGACATAGCACAGGTGCATCGAGAATTCCCGGGTCAAAAACTTTAGTACCGAGAGATACTACTGTAATATAATTATATATTTAGATAATTATATATTATATATAATGCTTAGCTAGGAAGAGAAATTAATCATCGATTCTACATCAAATTAACGTTGAATCGTAGACTATTTTATCATTTCCATATCAATCCGATTCATCATTTCTTACTGGCAAGAACTACAAAATAAATCATTTTTCGAAATGTTGCAGATCCTTCCTAATTTTATAGTTTTACATTCGACAATATAAATGACGATCTATGTTCAATCTAACATGCGATAAAGCACGGGACGTCTAATATTGAAATGCTTGTGTTAACGTAAATGTCGTTACATAGAATGAATGAATGATTATGAATGATTATGCCTGTGCAATAATATGTATACGCTACCATTTCAAGAGTTGGGCTCCTGCACTATGATATGTGGAATTCGCACAGATTTCAATGTTAACAATTGTTTAAAATTTTGTCGCTTTTCATGTAAAAATTCCTCAATATTAAACTAATTTCGATGTTAAAAATTTCTCCAAACCGAGCCCGTCTGAATTTAGATTCGACGTTGCATTTCTATCTCTTTTCCAAATTTCGATATCATTTCAACTTCTTATGCAAAATTTCAACTGCAAAATGTGTTTGGAACCGCACACTTACATGGCACGTACTTGTGTGCAACGAGACCCATTACCTCCACATGATATTGCATGCTATCGAAGTCGCTTTTAGGCATCACTGTTTCGAAATTGACAGTCGCTGTGCTAAGCCTTATGACTGTTTACTAATTGATAGACCTATTAAGGATACTACTTGAAAAAACAACGGTTGGTAATATCATAATACCTCCTGAGTTAAGTGGAAATCTATTGTCATACTATAATTTCAATTATATATATATATATATATATATATATATATATATGTATTTATATATGTATATATGTATGTATGTACCTATGTATGTATATTGCGAGCATAAATATTTTTTAACTTTCGATTAAACTGTTTCGATAAAAATTGTTTTGATATTACAAAGCAATATTCATAGAATATTGTATGAATATTATTAGCAATCAAAATAATATTCTTATATTATTCTAGGAATGTAATATTCTTTTATATCATGGGAATGTTCTGTTGATGTTATATATTCACCTTGCATAATATCATTGACATATTATTTTATTATCCCTGGAATATAATAAAAATGTGTATACAATATTAAAAAAATATATAATAATATTAATGTATATTTTTTTTTAATTTTTTTAATATATAAAAAGCATTTTTAAACATTTTAAAATTATTTGGACTTTATTTATATAATAAAACTATTGGTATTGAAATATTAATGCCGGCGATACTGTAATATTGAAGCTCTATAAGTGGAAAAGTACTTTATAAAAAAATACTTTGTTATAGTGTTTTGAAAAGCTCTCGAGGTAAGCTGCATAAATATGCAATAAAAATTGGAGTATTTCATTTAAAAAAATTTAAGGAGATCTTCACGTGACCTTGATAACGCTATTCAAGGTCATACTGATACTATCGTCTGATGCGCCATTTAAAACCGTATAACTATTGTACGAAACAGTTTGCTTTCAAAAATATGTATTTAAAAAAACGGCTAAGACGGTTACTTTGTTACATCTTGTGTGTGTGTGTGTGT
>NW_022639652.1:481741-487556 GCF_010583005.1 Odontomachus brunneus
TATATATATATATATATATATATATATATATATATATATATATATATATATATGTGGCGCCTCCGCCTCCGTCTCCGCCTGAGGCTCCGCGGGTTTCGCAATCTCGGGCGTGCGATGGACAGCTGTCGCCATCACGCGTCAACCGCCGCAAGCAGCGACTCCAGCCGCGCGAGTTGTTTGCGACTTCGCCGTGGCGCGCGTGGAGGTAATAAATGATCGATCCGAGCATCGATCGAGAGCCTTTGTCTCTTCGTGAATCCGCCTGTGTGTGTCGGTCGCGCGGTTCTCCCCAGTCCGAGAAAGATTCTTTGTGTCGAGCTGAGCCGCGCCGTTCGTTCTCTAGTCTTTGTTCGCGACGTCGTTGTGCGACTCCGTGCAAGCATCCCGGCCCAGCGGGTTCCCGGGTGACGTGCGTTTCTTGCCGGATCGCGTCCGTCGAGCGCTCTGCCCTGGACGTTCGTTGTCCAGGTCGCAGTCGTCCCGGCTCATATCGCTGAGTCACGGGCACGTGATAACCGCGTGCGTGGCGTGTAAGCAGCGATTCTATAGTTTTCCGCGCGGACACCCTGCTCTCGCAGGTGCCCCCAGCATCGTGCGCCGGGCGCGTGTAGCGTCCGCCGAGCGCCGCTCCCATTTTGGACGTGCGTTGTCCGGGTCGCGGTCGAGCCGTCGTGATACACGTGAGTGCCACGTGTACGGTACGTGAGCCGCCATTTTGTGTGCGTTCCGTGCGGGCTCTCGGGACACGTGCATACCACGTGTGCGGTACACGAGCCGCCATTTCGTGTACATTCCGCACGGGCTTTCAGCCGATCGACGTTGTAGAGTGAATATCCGCTGTGCGTAGTCACCGCGGATTGTAGAGTTTATGAGTGGTGTGCGCTTTGATTCCGTCCGTCCGTCGTGCTGCGTTCAGCACGCCGCGCGAGCATTCCTGCGTGAATCTATGCGAATTGCGCTAGATAGTATAAGTATCGTGTGTATGAGTGAGCGGTGGTCCGCTTGAGTCGTGTATCCTAGTCGGAGTGTTCCAGGTGCAAGCGCGCAACTTTGTTCTGATTGTTATTGTTTATTGCAATAGTTTCTTTTGTGGGGAGTGAGAGTTTGAGTAATAAATTGTTGAAATTACGCATTCGATTCTCTGCCTGGTCAGGGCCGTGTGCCTGATGCTCCTGTCTTCCTGCGTACCTAGCCACACGAAGTTCCTTTTGTGCGCGTCCTCATTGTGCTCATGAGAATTCGCTACGCTCATGTACTTCCTCTCTCCCTTAACCCCCACAAAAGGTGGTGACCCCGACGTGATGTTCCTTGCATTGTGTGGAATCTCCGACTGGGTGTGTATTTGGCTTCGCCTAGCCACCGCTCGACCATCCGTCACTCTCTTCTTCTTGCGGTTTTAGTAGTAAGTTTTTGCGTTGCGAATAAGATTTTGTTTATAGCGTATTTTGTACTGTTGTAATCTCTGCCGTAAGTGTGTGCAACAAGTGACAGTGCGTCCCTAGTGCGCGTTTCTGCGAGGCCTGCTTCATAGCAGTGCGGTGTGCTTCTCGTTTTCGAGCGCCCTCCGTTGGTTTGCTCGCGTGTACCAGTGTGGGTGTGTAGACGATGATGCATTCTCCGGTGAGAACTGCCGTCAAGAACACCACCTCCTCCCAGTCGTCGCGTGGGAGCGTGCTCGCCGGAGAGCATTCGCGCCGTCGCGGAAGTGTCGGCCACGACACGCTCACCGACCAAGACGTGGCCTCAGTAGGAGCTGTCAGCTCGTGCAGGTTGCCGCCGTTCTGGCGTGCAAAACCGGACCTCTGGTTCGTCCAGGCTGAAGCGGCCTTGCAGCTCAGCAGGGTGCGTGGTGACGAGACGAGATATAATCTCGTCCTCAGCATGCTGGATCCAGAGACCTTGGGCGACATCGAGGACATCGTCAGGTCCCCGCCGGACACAGACAGATACTCAGCGCTGAAGGAAGCGATCCTGAGCCGGTTAACGGACTCTGTGGACAGGCAGCTGCTGAAATTGTTTACGCAGCTGGAGCTGGGTGATCGGAAGCCGTCGCAGCTGTTGCGCCACATGTGTGGCCTTTCCTCGAATCGAGTGCCCGATGACGTTTTGCGGGTCAAGTGGCTCGACCTGCTTCCTGTCAGCGCGCAGCGCCTGCTCCGTGTTTTGAAATCCTCCAGCCTGGAGGAGCTAGCGGCAGCCGCGGATGAGATAGTTGATATCTCACCAGGAGTGGCTTCAACATCGCACGCTGCATCTGGCAGGGCGGCGGCAGGTTCATCGGCTGTCTCACCTGTGATGCAGCATACTGACGTCGGCTCAGTGCAGGTAGAGCGCCTGACCTCCGAGTTGGAGGCTTTCAGGCTCACGCTCGCGCAGCTCATCAACACCAACCGCCAGATCCTCTCCAAGCTCGAGGCGCAAGACCTCGCACGGGTACAGATGCCGCCGGCGTACGCGGACGTGCAACACCGGCGCACGCGTTCGCGCCCGCGAGCTCATTCTGCAGCTACTCGGCAATCAGGAGGTCTGCCACTTCCATAGGAGATGGGGACAGCAGGCAGTTAGGTGCCAACAGACCTGTGCGTTCCTTTCTCCAGTTCAGGGAAACTGAGCTTGCCGGATCAGGCGCAGACCTCTGATCCCGGCGCAGTTACGCTCAGGGAGAACCGACTCCATGTGTTTGACAGAAGCACAAACATCAAGTTTCTGGTCGACTCTGGCTCGGTCGTTTCCTTGTTGCCAAGGACTGCAGCTGGTCACCGACTTCGTAAACACAGCCTCACGTTGCAAGCAGCGAATGCCACGGCAATCGCGACTTTTGGTCAACATACGTTGACGCTGAACCTTGGTCTACGCCGCCCGTTCAAGTGGACGTTCATCGTTGCAGATGTCAAAACCGCAATTTTCGGTGTGGATTTCCTCAGGCACTTTGGCCTGACTGTGGACCTTAAACACGGTCGTATGGTCGACTCCTGTACTTCGGTGTCGGTTGAAGGAGTTTGTCATCAGCCGGGCGTTCATTCCGTTTCTGCAAACCTAACCTCACGGGTTGCTGACGGACCATACAAGGCTGAATATCAACGCTTACTCCAAGGATACTCTGACCTGGCATCGCCGTCCAGAGTAGCTGCCATTCTGGAGGACTCGCCGGTGGAGCACGCCATCCACACCTCTGGGCCACCCGTCTTCGACCGTCCTCGGCGACTGACGGGGACACGCCTAGCCGCTGCAAAGGGCGAATTCAATGCACTGCAGGACCAGGGCATCATACGTCCTTCATCTAGCTAGTGGGCAAGTCCGCTCCACCTCGTGGAGAAGCCGGCAGGAGGCTGGCGCGCCACCGGGGACTATAGGAGATTGAATTCTATCACGGTGCATGACAGGTACCCGCTGCCACTCATCGAAGATTTGTTGCAGGACTGCCATGGGTGCACAGTCTTCGCTTCGATAGATTTACAAAAGGCGTTCCACCAGATTCCAATGGCTACTTGCGACATTCCGAAGACGGCAATAACCACACCTTTTGGCCTCTTTGAGTACGTCGGCATGCCACTCGGATTGAGGAACTCTGCACAGACGTTCCAGCGCTTCGTCAACGCGTTGTTGCGCAAGCTGCCGTTTGTAAGACCGTACCTAGACGATCTGCTCATCGCCTCATCGTCTCATCGTGAGCATCTACAGCATCTCCGTCAGCTGTTTGAGGCTCTCCGCAAGGCCAGACTTGCCATCAACCTAGAGAAGTCTGTCTTTGGTGCTCCCGAGGTGAACCACCTCGGCTACCTCGTCTCCAGTCATGGGTTCCAGCCACCAGGCCGTAAGATCGACGCGATCAAGTCGTTTCCGAAGCCTGTCTACGCTCAGCAGCTACGTCGCTTCCTGGGCATAGTCAATTATTACAGGCGGTGCATTAGAAATGCCTCGGAGCTACAGGCACCCTTGAGCGAGCTGCTCAAAGGTAAGCCCAAGAGATCATCCAAACCGCTGCAGTGGACACCAGTAGCCGACAAGGCTTTCGAGGATGCTAAGGAGAGTATCCGATCTGCTGTTCAAGCCACCTTTCTTGCAAGCGATGGGCCCCTCGCACTGGTAACTGACGCTTCAGATGCCGCCATAGGCGCCGCGTTGGAACAGCTCCAGGAAGGAGCGTGGAGACCGCTCGGGTTCTTCTCCCGCAAACTGAGTCCTGCGGAACGAAAATACAGCGCCTATGATCATGAGCTCCTGGCGATTTTTGCAGCGATAAAGCATTTTCGACGTATACTTGATGGTCGTTCATTCAAGGTCAAGACAGATCACCGTCCGCTGACCTTTGCAGCTCAGCAGCGCAATGACAAGGCGTCACCGCGTGCACAGAGGCAGCTGGACTACATCCTCCAACACAACGTAACAATCGAAGCGATCAGGGGAGAGGACAATCTGGTAGCAGACGCGTTGTCCAGAGTAGGCACAATTGACATGCCTACCAGGCTGGATTCTGCTGCAATCCACCAAGCACAAGCCGAGGACTCAAAGCTGCCGCATCTCGTCGAGGCTCCTCTCCTGCAGCTGCATCGTCTGGAGGTGGATGGACACCACATCTACTGCAACATCGCCACAGGTGGTCCGTCCTTATGCGCCGGCATCGCTGCGCCGCACAGCTTTTGAGGTTGTGCATGGGCCGTCTCACCCCAGCGGTCGCTCAACTGCTCAAGTACTGGACCAGAAGTTCTACTTGCCAGGACTACGCAAGGACGCTACACGTTGGTCCAAAGAGTGTGAGCCATGCCAAAGGTCGAAGGTGCACCGACACAATCGCACGGCTCTCAACAGCTTTAACGAGCCGGACAACAGATTTGACCACATTCATGTGGATCTGATTAAGCTGCCATTGGTAAGAGAATTTCAGTATTGCCTAACGATCATAGACCGCTTCTCTAGATGGCCAGCTGCTGTGCCGCTGAAGGACATGCGCGCAGAAACTGTCGCAAAAGCACTCATTGAGCACTGGATCTGCCAATTCGGCGTGCCGTTAAGGATCACTTCAGACCAGGGCACTCAGTTTGAGTCGGCACTGTTCGCCTCTCTCGCTCAGCTCTTGGGTGCCAAACATGTGCACACTGCGCCGTACCATCCTCAGTCCAATGGGTTGGTCGAGGGCTTCCATCGCACTTTAAAAGCGGCGCTGATGTGCGGAGAACCAACACCTTGGGTCGATCTGCTGCCGATTTCTCTACTGGGCCTGAGAACGGCCTTCAAAGAGGATCTTCTGGCCTCACCGGCGGAGATGCTCTTCGGAACCTCGCTGAGGATTCCGGGAGAGTTCATTGTGAGGTCGAGCAACCCAGCCGACACGTCGACTTTCGCAGAGAGGATCCGACAACTCTTCCAGGCAATCAGGCCAGTTCCGGCATCCAGGCATGCCGTTCGACATCCGTTCACGTTCAAGAACCTGCGGACCTGCTCACACGTGTTCAAACGAGTTGACACGATCCGTAAACCGCTCGAACCACCCTATTCGGGGCCACATCGTGTTCTCTGCAGACCGTCGGACAAGACCTTCGTTATACGTGTAGATAACGAGGAAAAGACAGTTTCAGCTGATGCCCTAAAGCCTGCCTACGTGGAGAGCAGCGATGACGCAGACGTAGTGCCGCCAGACGCCCTGGAGCAGTCTGTCACTCGAGCAGCACCTCCGACAACGCCTGTCACGGAGCCGCCAAGGGAGCCGTCACCTGTAGCAGTTCCGACGCCCGTACCAAGGTTGACCCAGGTTCTAGTTGCTAAACACAAGAAGGTATCGTTCGCCTCGCCCCCAGGCGAGGTCACTCGGGGGGGG
>NW_022639652.1:487688-489003 GCF_010583005.1 Odontomachus brunneus
GGGGGGGGGGGGGGAGTACTTGTGGCGCCTCCGCCTCCGTCACCGCCTCAGGCTCCGCGGGTTTCGCAATTTCGGGCGTGCGATAGACAGCTGTCGCCATCACGCGTCAACCGCCGTAAGCAGCGACTCCAGCTGCGCGAGTTGTTCGCGACTTCGCCGTGGCGCGCGTGGAGGTAATAAATGATCGATCCGAGCATCGATCGAGAGCCTTTGTCTCTTCGTGAATCCGCCTGTGTGTGTCGGTCGCGCGGTTCTCCCCAGTCCGAGAAAGATTCTTTGTGTCGAGCTGAGCCGCGCCGTTCGTTCTCTAGTCTTTGTTCGCGACGTCGTTGTGCGACTCCGTGCAAGCATCCCGGCCCAGCGGGTTCCCGGGTGACGTGCGTTTCTTGCCGGATCGCGTCCGTCGAGCGCTCTGCCCTGGACGTTCGTTGTCCAGGTCGCAGTCGTCCCGGCTCATATCGCTGAGTCACGGGCACGTGATAACCGCGTGCGTGGCGTGTAAGCAGCGATTCTATAGTTTTCCGCGCGGACACCCTGCTCTCGCAGGTGCCCCCAGCATCGTGCGCCGGGCGCGTGTAGCGTGCGCCGAGCGCCGCTCCCATTTTGGACGTGCGTTGTCCGGGTCGCGGTCGAGCCGTCGTGATACACGTGAGTGCCACGTGTGCGGTACGTGAGCCGCCATTTTGTGTGCGTTCCGTGCGGGCTCTCGGGACACGTGCATACCACGTGTGCGGTACACGAGCCGCCATTTCGTGTACATTCCGCACGGGCTTTCAGCCGATCGACGTTGTAGAGTGAATATCCGCTGTGCGTAGTCACCGCGGATTGTAGAGTTTATGAGTGGTGTGCGCTTTGATTCCGTCCGTCCGTCGTGCTGCGTTCAGCACGCCGCGCGAGCATTCCTGCGTGAATCTATGCGAATTGCGCTAGATAGTATAAGTATCGTGTGTATGAGTGAGCGGTGGTCCGCTTGAGTCGTGTATCCTAGTCGGAGTGTTCCAGGTGCAAGCGCGCAACTTTGTTCTGATTGTTATTGTTTATTGCAATAGTTTCTTTTGTGGGGAGTGAGAGTTTGAGTAATAAATTGTTGAAATTACGCATTCGATTCTCTGCCTGGTCAGGGCCGTGTGCCTGATGCTCCTGTCTTCCTGCGTACCTAGCCACACGAAGTTCCTTTCGTGCGCGTCCTCATTGTGCTCATGAGAATTCGCCACGCTCATGTACTTCCTCTCTCCCTTAACCCCCACATATATACATATATATATATATATATATATATATATATATATATATATATATATATATATATATATAT
>NW_022639652.1:491747-493203 GCF_010583005.1 Odontomachus brunneus
TATATATATATATATATATATATATATATATATATATATATATGTGTTTTACACAATCATGATTTAACAAAACATAAGCTCTAAACCATAAAAAAGTTGACCAACCATAGTCAATTATTCTTGGAACATTTACTTGTGGCTGGTTAATTTCCTTATTAGAACTTACGTTTCTTTCTAAGAAGGTTATGGGTAAATACTTATAAACCAAATATATAACACAATAGTTTCATATTTCTATTGTATATTTATTTTATAGACTTACCTGTAATAAAGTACAAGAGGGCCAGAGTACAATAAACTTAGAATCAGAGGAGACTCTAGAACCAATGACTTCTAATTCAACCAATATTATATGTGATAGGATAAATGACAGCGACATAGGAAATAATATTGGTTTAAACTATATATATAATAATATATTCTATCCACACATACAAGTGATATTAATTTTATCTAAACTATATATACACGCATTTTGCAGGAATCTACATCCAAACCAAAGGCACAAAGTAGGTTGGGAAAATTGTCTGAAACGTGGCAAAAAACAATGGAGAAACTTCTAAATGAAATTCAAGAAGAAAAAAAAACCAAAAATGATATACACAGACAATTGCTAGAAGAATATAAAGCAATGAGAAAGAATCATGAAGAAGTTATGAAAGGCATACAGGAACAACTAATACAGGCCAATAAACTGAGACAAGAAAGGAATGAACTATTGAAAGAAATTTATCTCGGAAATAAGGAAAGTCAATGAACTTAAACTTTTATATTATTAGATTATAAGTTCTATAATATATATAATATTACAGATGTATAAAACTGTTTATGTTTCATGGTTTATGTTTCCACGGTAGCAACGATTTATTTTAATTTGTTTTATTAATTATTTTTTATTATTAATTTTATTGTACTTTATTGTAAAGTTTTCAGTTTATACTTGGAAATGTTATATTTTTGAAATATCTGTTTGCTTTTGTTCCACTTTTTATTTATTTTTGTTCCACAGAAAATGTTGATTCTATTGTTGCAAACAAATGTAATTTTACATTTGTTTGCAACAATAGAATCAACATAACTAAAAGTTATGTTGTAAAAATTAGTAAGTGACATGCATATTTATAATAAAACGTTAATTATCACAAAGGCATTAAATATTATTGTATTATGTTGAATATACTATAAATGTATTACTGCAATAAATATATATGGTATTTATGTTTATTATTGTACATCATAACCCTTATCCCTACTTTAGTAGAGTATTAACATATGTGTTTGTTGTATACATTAACATTATATTTAATAAAATTAATATATGTATATATATATGTATTATTTACATATATTACATATATTATATATATAAATGCATTTGTGTTATGTACTTTTATACTATATATATATATATATATATATATATATATATATATATATATATATATATATATATATA
>NW_022639652.1:493309-500878 GCF_010583005.1 Odontomachus brunneus
TATATATATATATATATATATATATATATATATATATATATATATATATATATATATATAGTATAAAAGTACATAACACAAATGCATTTAAATATAAAGAAACAGTTGTTTTTGTCTTATTGCTCAGCTAGTAATTGACATATTTCATCTCGGATATGTGTTCCACTTTCCTGTTCTTGTGCTACTTCATCAATGTGGTAGAGTAAATTTTGTGCTTCTATGTCAGGATGCTGATCGTTCATAGGTGCTTCAAGATATTGCAAATCTTCTTCATTTGCTATATTATGAAGCAAACAGCATGCGTGTATTACGCGTACCATACGTACCATATTACGCAATTTAAAATGGTACAATTGTCTAAAACGTTGCTTGAGACACCCAAATGCATTTTCAATTACTACTCTACAGGAACTGTGTTTTTGATTAAAATTCCTCTGTGCACGCGACAAATGTCCATTATCTTTATATGGTACGATCAATTCTTTTAAACATGGGTACGCACTATCTCCAAGTAAAACATAATTATCTAAAAGAAAATTCGTGATTAGTGTATCAATTAGAATATAAATTTTTGAACATCATGTATTATAACTTATATTATTTTTTTCATTTGTTAACTAACCTGCACACAATTCATGTAAATCGTTACGCAATGATGAATTTTTAAAAACTCTCGCATCATGGACTGATCCTGGGTATCCTATAAAAACATCTATAAATTTCATTTTATGGTTCACTGTGCCTTGCAGATGTAATGAAAAATATTGTTTTCTATTAATATAGGATTCTGGGTCTTCTATTGGCTTATCTATCCTAATATGTGAACCATCAATAGCACCTGTAAGATAACGAGGTTTATTTAAAATATGCATGTCAGGCATGATAGGCAGAACCTATCTGGAATAAAGAAGATGCATTAAATATGTATCTTACATGAATATAAACATGATTACATTACCAATTATGCGAGGATATCCGTTTTTTGCTCTATAAAATGTTGCGCTTTCTTCTTTTTCCGCTAATGTCGGATATTTTATGATGTTAGGCGCTAATAACATTATAAATTGTGTGACTCTACTTATTATATTATATAAACTATTTAATGTCACATCAAATCGATCAGCAACATCACGGTAAGATGCACTTTCGTGTCCTACAAACCACAGATAACACAATATATGTTTTTCTGCTGTTATGTTAGGACGCCCAGCATCATCTAAATATAAAATACAAAGTCAGTTTCCTTCATGTTGAAAATAACATATTTTACTTATTACACGCATATCAAGTATTTTATATACAAATATACACAATAATATATACCTTGCAGAGACATAAATATATCAGATATCCTATATTGATTGACTAGTCCATATGCCTTTTCCCTTGACAATCGAAAGTGCATAAGGTTTGTTCGTTGTCACTGCACTACTGAACTAGTGCACACTAGTGCAAGGAGTGCAACACTAAAGCGTTTTCTTTACCGATAATGACGTCATACAAGCTGTTCGTTGTCGACAGTGCAACATCGTTTAGTGCAACAGTTCACTGAACTGGCCGCACTGAGTCGAGAGCTAGTGCAGACAGTTCAGCACTGAATTTCTTACACTAGTACAGTTAGGTCAGTTAAAAAGGACATATATCCCAGGTAGCACAAATAGTTCGGAAAATGTTCGTTGAACATTTGTTGTAGGGCTATTGAACGTTCAACGAATATTCTCCGAATTTTCTGTGCTACCTGGGATCTACCGCAAGTTAAAGCCGGTAAATATTACTGAATAGTGAACAAGTCAACAAGTAAGTAATACCTAACCACAAATATCGAACAAAGAAAAGTATTTTTCGTGTATTGTAATTATTTTAGTAGTTGTATAATAATGTAGTAGTAATGTTGTAGTATGTCTATTAAAAAAAAAATAGAAGTAAAAGCTCATAGATAATTATAAACAGAATACACAATATTAAGTGTTATTACATTTTGTGGGAGTCTCGTTTCTAAATTTTAAGACTTATTGATATTTATTATAACTTGTGTATGCTAATTAAACTAATTAAACTTTTAGACACAAGACCAAAATATAAAATATAAACATGGAATGGGCACATATTAAAAAAGATACAAATGGACGCCTGATTGTTAATCCCAATGGAAACGTTATATGCATTACCAAAGGTATGAAATTGTTTTACTCATGAAAATATATTATTGACACAATTTTTGTTAAAGAATTAAAATATATATTAACAGATGGAACTGAATTTGAAATTCGATACGAGGATATAGATTTTAGTAGCAACAATCTGCTGTGTTCTGTAAATGGGACAGAAGTATGGATATCGTTAAGTGAAAATATGCCAGAAAATGACAGTGCAATAATAAATAAAGAAAATAATTCTGCAATATCAAATGTTAATGCCACTGGAGAAATCAATAAACAAAACTTAAGTGAGTCATTTAATTGGTGTGATGCAAGTACAAAGTTATTTTTAGCTATATATAAGGATGCAAAAGAATTATTAACAGGTAGAAAATTGTAAACAAAGAAGATGTTGTGGGATAAAATATCTAGACAGATGCAAGAGAATGGATATCATCTGAGTGCAATACAAGTGGAAAATAAGTACAAGTCTCTTGAGAGATCGTACAAAAATATGATTTGTAATAATAAAAAGACTGGTAGAGGTCGTATGTCGTGTCCATACGAAACGTAAGTTCTCATGTAATAATTAATCGATTCATTGAAATGTACTTTGCTAGAATTGTGGGCATGTATTTTTTTGTTTGTGACATTATTATTTAAGACAATGCAATGAAGAAATAAGAATCTTAAAAAGAGTATAAGAAATTAATATTTGCAATAAACGTGCGTAATTGTAGAGAATTGACTGACTTGTTGGGTGCAAAACACAACATTGAACCTTTAGCTGTATCAAGCAACCGTGGCTTAACTGTACGAAAGGACGTGGCAGCAAATACTTCTGCGTACGTACTGTAGCCGATACTTAAGTCTTACGTCGGTTTTCATAGCAGGATCTTATATGTAAAACCATTTAAAGTTCATGATCTGATGTTATACAGATTGTTTTATGGGCTACGAAACATGTACAGATATATTTAAGACGATATAAAATATAAGATCCTGCTATAAATACCGGTTTTAATTATTGCATACTAATGGAAACATGAAAATAAATAAATTATATATTTAATTATGTATTGTGTAATAATGTGTGGTTCTACAACGTTACATCAAATATAAATCCATGTTTTACTTATTGAAATTATTATTTTATCCATTTATAATTCATTCATTATAGATATGCAGAAAAGATGGTTGTTGACTCAAATCCAATGCCAAATGTAGAAGAACACGCCCAGACAGAAGAAGCAAGTACCTCACAACAGAATAGTCCATGCATACTTGTAAGCAATTTCAACCAACCAAATGTAGCACAAATATACGGTATTAATACTTCTAAAAACTTGTAGTAATATATTCGAAAACATGTTATATAGACACAACCCAGAAAAAAACGCAAGAAAGCAAATGGGCACAACAGCTCGATTGTTGGATACGTGTCAACAAACTCTACAAAAAGTAGCGACTGAAATTCAAGAGGGAATAACCAATAAATGTGATATACAAAACCAAATGTTAGCGGAATACCAAAAAATGAGAATTTCATACGAAGAATGTATAAAACAACTCACAAGAAGCAACGAATTAAGACAGGAGAAAAATGAACTTTTAAAAGAATTAATAAAAGAACTTGTTAAAGAAAATTGCACTTAAGAAAATAGCAAAACAGAATATATACCTATTGAGCAGAAGCTGTCGAAACGACACATTAGCCATCTTTAAGATATCTTTAACAGTTCTTTAAGAAATGTTTTAAATAACGTTTCTTAAACAACTCTTAAAGATACCTTAACGATGGCTACCCAGGCGGCAGAGTGACGTCACATGACGTATTAATAACATCTTAATGACGTCTGTCACGTCATTAAGACGTCTTAACACGTCATTCTGCTGCCTGGGTAATGTATCGATTTGCGAGCTTCTGCTTACTGGGTACATTATTTTAAAATATGACTTTGGCAACAAAATGGACTAGTGCGGCAAAATAATCTACTTAAACAGTAATGCAGGATTCGCACCGCGTGCGACATCCGACATACGACATCCGATATCCAATAGGAGAACAGCTTTCCAATGGAGAATTGAATTCTCCTTTGGAAAATTGTTCTATTTCAATATCGGACGTCGTATGTCGGACATCGGACGCGGTGTGAATCCTGCATAAGATGTAAACAGTGAACAAATTGACCAATTACAGTTGATAATTCCTCAACAGTAAAGAGAATAATTAACTATGATCGGTCAATTTCCTTACTGCTTATGGGCCAGAGCACAGACTCTTGCATACGTATTATGCATAATGCATAATACGTAACGCATAAGGGAATAAACCAATCAGAGTTCTTTATTTCTATACTGAGGAGGGAAATGAAGAAATCTGATTAGTTTATTCCCTTATGCGTTACGTATTATGCGTTATGCAAGAGTCAGTGCTCTGGCCCTATGTTTTTCTGTATGTTATGGCCTTTATTTTGAGCACTTATAAGATATTATATTTATTAATTTATTGACGATAATAATTATATATTATCGAGTTGCAAGGATTTTATATATTTAAGTTTCTTTAATGTTTTGTTGTTACATATTTCGTTTTAAAACAAATTTATTTAGTGTTGTGAGTATATATTTATTTTAATATTCTAATATTAAATATATGAACAGTTGTTTAAATATATAAACATTTATTTCCTGCTTGTTATAAAAACATGTACAATTACATACAATAATAAGAATAAAGCACTTATGTGAAGCAGACACTCTACTACTAAGTTACACTTCTGAAGAAAGCATGTATATATGTAATAATAAAGCAATATTGAAAAATATACAATTGTCTAATAAAATGTGTAATATCGTTTATTTCGATTAAAATGTTTAAATATACAAATTATAGGTTTGATTTTCGTTCCTGCACTGCTGAACTGGTGCAAGAAGTTAGAGCGAGAAAAAATATAATTGTGTCACTCGAACTTATCGCACCATTTCAGCAGTGCAGGAATAGAAAACAAACTCTATGTAAAAAGTATTCGACATATTTCGTCGCGGATATGTATTCCATTGTCGGGTTCCCTTGGTATATCATTTATTTCAATATGTGGGTTTTGTGCTTCGTTATCGGGGTACTCGTCATCTAAAGGTGCTTCAAACATTTCTAATTCTTCAATATTTGCCATATTATGCAGCACACAGCACGCATGTATTACTTGAACCATTCGTATTATATCTCTTAATTTGAAATGGTACAGTTGTCTAAATCGTTGCTTCAGACATCCAAATGTGTTCTCCACAACAACTCTACAAGAACTTAATTTAATATTAAAAAGTCTTTGTGCACGCGTCATATGTCCGTTGTCTTTATATGGCACAAGTAATTGTTTAAGGCAAGGATATGCACTATCGCCCAAGATATAATAAGTATCTGCAAAAAGAATCATAATTTTGAGATATTAATTAATTACGCTTGTATTTCTTATTATTTCTTACCTCCACACAGTTCACGTAGATCGTTGTATATAGGTGAATTACGGAATACTCTTGCATCGTGTACGGAACCAGGATATCCAATAAACACATCCATAAATTTCATTTTATGGTTTACTGTTCCCTGGATGTGTAAAGAAAAATATTGTTTACGATTTATGTATGAATCAGGATCTTCTATTGGCTTGTTTATTCTAATGTGGGTCCCATCAATAGCACCTAGAAATAAAATGTCATACAAAAATATATTGCTGAATAAGTGTTTTTGAATATATAAATATGTAAATGTATTACCAATTATACCAGGAAATCCTTTCTCTTCTTCGTAAAATGCAGCAATTTCTTGCTTCTCAACTAAGCTGGGATATTTAATGATGCGAGGTGCAAGAGATAAAATGAAAGCTGTCACTCTACTAATAATTTGGTACAGACTACTTATTGTTACGCCAAATCGATCTGCTACGTCTCTATATGAGGCACTTTCATGGCCTACGAACCATAAGTAACATAATATATGTTTCTCAGCTGTTATTTTTGGGTGTCCTCTTGGATCTGAAATAGAAAATACTATAATTATATTTCTTACACTAACGAAAACAGAAGTATTTTTCTCTTTTATTAATAAGAAGAATATTGCCTCCTTTTTATTCCCTTCTTCATGTTTTGTTAAGTACATTGTCTAAATTGTTATGCGAACAAATAATAAAATAATATATGTTATAATACATACTGTCTATGGAGATAAATATATCAGAGACTGCGAATTGTTCCATCAAACTGTACGCAACTTGTCTAGATAAGCGAAAATGCATAATAAAATCGACATTATTATAATTATGCACAATATGTTCTATATAATTTCGTATTCTCACATGTTCTATTCTTTGTATAATTCCCAAAACTGGGTGCAACATTTGTAATACATTTTGGTCTGTAAATAGCAAAAATATATAAAGTTATATATATGGGTAAAATTCTCTTAATATTTACAAAATGATAAAAAATATCACTATTAAATTTGTTACACTTAATTATTTATTACTTTCATTGTCTTCATCCATATCAATTGGACGAATTAATGGTGGTGCTATATCAAAAAATTCATCTTCATCTGAAGAATCAAGAAGAGCAATATAATGTGCCATATTGTTTACTTCACTTCACTTCACTTCGCTTCAATGTTTGGCTAAGCGGACTATTCGTTGAGTGTCGCTACGCCATTACACCAAATGTTGTTTACTGCACTATCGCGTTCGTTTATCTTTCAGTGCGCGTTTGCACTGATGTGAAATAGTTCAGTTTAGTTCAGTTCCGTTCAGTTCAGTTCAGTGCAAGTGTAGAACTAGTTCAGAACTAGTGCAGTGACAACGAACAAACCTATAATAAAATCGATGTCTGTATAATTTGTCACAATATTCTCCACGTAATTCTGGATTTTGATATGTTGGATTCTTTGAATCCTTCCAAAAACTGGGTGTAATACTCGTAACTCATCATCTATAAAATACAATTTTTAGGTTAGATACTTTTTCTGAAATTTTTTTTTTCTTAATATTAATCACTTTTGCCACATGGAAATAAATTACCATCATCCTCTTCATCCCAGATAGGTTCTGCGTGCAATGGTGGCAACATTAACGCAGGTATAATTAATTCTTCATCTGAAGAATAATTCTCGTCTAACATTACGTTTTGCGCCATGTTATTTTCCTCTACTATTGTGCACTAAGGCGTTCTTTCCATGCCTATCTGGCATGTCTGCACCTATGAACTTTTGCTGTACTCGCCAGTTCCAGTTCTGAACCAGTGCAGCACTAGTTCAGCTGGAAAGAACAAACCTTTTGTCAGGTGTTGGCACAATTTGTGGTGCAGAAACTGGAAAAATTTTGCACATGGCTGTCCGAAATAAATATTGTAGAGTATGCATTAATGCGGAGAACTGTCAGAA
>NW_022639652.1:502518-503888 GCF_010583005.1 Odontomachus brunneus
TTATAGCGTTTTGGAAAGCTCTCGAGATGTGCTATAAGAATATGCAATGAAAAATGGGATGTTCCATTTAAAAAAATTAATGT
Organism: Odontomachus brunneus; assembly: GCF_010583005.1. NCBI lineage: Eukaryota > Metazoa > Arthropoda > Insecta > Hymenoptera > Formicidae > Odontomachus > Odontomachus brunneus. The sequence continues at coordinate 502,602 of NW_022639652.1, forward strand.
GACCTTGACCTGACCTTCGCTACGCAACCCAAGGTCAAACTGATGTGATCATTAAATACATCTTTTTAAACGCCACAACTTTTGTCTGAAACATTTTTTTGAAAAACTTATATTTTTCCTGATATTCGGGCGTCCAGGTACTTTCCGAACACCCTATATATATATATATATATATATATATATATACATATATATACTATACATACATACATATATATACATAGAACATACAGAGAACTTTGTTAAAATTTTGTTTTCTACATCTTATCCTAATTTCAATGTATTTAAACCTATTTAAAAGGCTTATCAAAATACTAATTAGGTTTAGTAACAAGCGCAATTAGTAAGTTCTTGTATTATGGAACATACTTTTACATTGAAAAGAATGTATTAATCGGAGAATTCACTAATTACAATCAATATTAAACGTGATAAAGGACAATAAGAGTTAAAGCACAGTCCTCATAGTGCTATTTAAATTATTAAAAATAGTGACGCAATCTCAAGAGAGAAAATTTATTACTAACCAAATAATCATACGCGTTTCGGTCTCACTTTACAGACTATCTTCAGTGATTAAAATAAAGGAAACAATTTAGATTTCATGAAAATGTTAAACATAAGGTCGCAAATCGCCGGTATTACAAAAGTTGGTATTACAAAAATTGTCGCTACAAATTTTGCCTACGGAAATCGGAAGCACAAACGTAAACAAATAAAATTTGTCCTTAGGACAAAGAAACCTCTCTCTGGAAGACTGAAGGTGAAAGTCAGTAAAAAATCTTGTTATGAGATCAGTAATTCCATCGCACGTACCAAGGTACTGTGGTGTAATTATCTAATAGAAAAAACGTGTTAAAATAGAGTAATCGAACTAAGCCTCAGGAAAAAAGAAATTAAATACCTCAATAAAATAATTTTAGAGCTCCAGGAGAAGTGGTGATGTTAAGTTAATACGCGTGTACCTCCGAATGCCGCAAGCAGTACAGAATAATGTGTTTATATTTACTTAGTTCAAGATATAAACGAAAAACAGATCAAGTCAAACCAAGCAACGTATTACAACATTTACCTACATTTTTAGTATCGGTCTGAGAATTTAAACCGCGTGTCTGCATTTTGATAAGAATCATTTCAGCAATCATTCTTTTTTAAAAAAAAAAAAAACGATCTTTATGTAAAATTCTTACATTATCCCATCGAAATTTATGACCACACCTAATACGATGCTCCTGAACAACAGAGAGTTGTGATGTAAGATCCCTAGGTAAACCTTTATGCTCAGAC
>NW_022639652.1:503898-503978 GCF_010583005.1 Odontomachus brunneus
CCTGAACAACAGAGAGTTGTGATGTAAGATCCCTAGGTAAACCTTTATGCGCATACATACGTGTGGAAAGCTTTCTGCCA
>NW_022639652.1:503988-507653 GCF_010583005.1 Odontomachus brunneus
GAGAGTTGTGATGTAAGATCCCTAGGTAAACCTTTATGCTCAGACACGTGTGGAAAGCTTTCTGCCCGTTTGACCAATATAAGAAGAGTCACAATCATTGCATTCATACATGTACACAATATTATTGTGGAGATCTCGAGGAAGTCTGTCCTTGTGGACACGAACTAATCCAGAAAGCTTGTTCATAACAGTAAAGCATTGAACATTATTAAATCTTTTAAAGATTTTTCCAAGTCTGTCAGATATCCTTCCCACATATGGAAAGATGCAAAAACACCGAGCGGGCACTGAGGAAAATGAAATCTCACTAGATACGGTGGTATTCATTTTGTCGGTTAGTCCAAAAACATGTTTTTTTTTTATTTTGAAAATAAAATCAATGGGATACCTATTTTGTACTAAAGTGCGGATGGCAAACGCAAAATTCCTATCATGGAATACGCTAGGTGGCTTAAAAAAATGATTCTATGAACTAACCCTATGATCGTACCAATTTTGTGCTGTAGTGGATAAAAAGAATTAAAATTGAGTAGGCGGCCAGAGTAGGTAGGTTTGTGGTACCAATCAAACCTAAGTCTGCTATGAATGATCTCCATAGAGGTATCCAAAAAATTAATTTTTCTTCCCTCGCCTAAATCCATCGTAAACTGAAGGTGAGGATGGAAAGAATGAAAAACAATTAAAATATTCTCAACAAAGCTCTCAGGCGCAGCCAGTACAATGTCGTCCACATAACGAAAATAAAAAGGTAAAGGGATCTGTATCCTTTGAAGACTGCCAAGTCGTTCCCTGATTTGTTACTTACTAAGGCTGACAAAGGAAATGTCACGGTTGCTCTAGACAGGAACGTTTATGTTAGAAAGATGTTGGCCCAATTGGAGGATACTAATACTTATCAAGTTGTTGGAAATGATCCCACTAAGAAAATAATGACTGAGCTACACAACATTTTAAAGAGATGGAAGAATAAGTTTTATATTGACAAACCTATTTTTAGGTTTTTGCAATCAAGTGACGGCACTCTCCCTCGGGAGAGGCCTTATGATTCTTCTAAGATACACAAAGCTGACAACCCTTTAAGGATTATTGTTTCATCTATCAATAGTCCTTTGTATAATTTGGCTTTGTTTTTACAGAAGTTAATTACTTCTAATATCCCGACGGCTAATAGGAAAATAAAAAATAGCTTCGATCTGGACAGATCTCTTGCGAATTTATATTTGGAGGAACACTAAACTGTTTTCATTGGATGTGGTCTCATTGTTCACCAATACTCCTCTAGAATTAGTGATGGATGGTATTTCAAGAAGATGGTGTTTTTTGGAAATATCCAGTAAAATTCCGAAGGCGGAGTTTATCTTGGCACTGAGATTTGTTCTCAATTCTATTGGGTGTACAACTTAATTCGGTCCGTTTTTTTGCTTGAAAAGCGCATTTATTTGAATGATATTATTTTGAATGATATTATTTTGAATGATAAAATGAATTAATACATTATTGAAAGTATTGTCCATCGCTAGCCACTACTTTTTCCCATCTTTCTGGCAATTTATGGATTCCGTCACGGAAGAAGCGTTCATCTTTTGAAGCCAAGAATGAATCGAGCCAATTTTTGATACCCTGTTCTGAAGTGAAGTGTATTCCAGTCAAAGCGTCCTGCATTGATCGAAACAAATGGTAGTCGGAAGGGGCAAGGTCTGGACTATAAGGCGGGTGAGCCAGAACTTCCCATCCGCTATTTTCCAAATAGTTTTTAACCGGAACAGCAACATGAGGCCGAGCGTTGTCATGGTGAAAGATTATGGACTCGTGTCTGGTCGCATATTCTGGACGTTTTTCGGCTATAGCTCTCTTTATACGGATCAATTGTCGCCTGTAGAAGTCTCCCGTGATGGTTTGACCAGGTTTTAGCAGCTCATAGTGGATCACACCCTTCTGATCCCACCAAATACAGAGCATTACCTTGGCATCATGGATATTCGGCTTCGGCGTTGATGTTCCCGGTTGGCCGGGCTTTACATACGATTTTTTGCGTTTCGGGTTGTCGTAGTGAATCCATTTTTCGTCCCCGGTAATGATTCGATGCAGAAAAGACTTCTTTTTGTACCGTTCAAGCAACATTTCGGACATGCAAAATCGTCGTTCGATATCTCTCGGTTTCAATTCGTATGGGACCCAATTTCCTTGCTTTTGGATGTATCCCGCGGCTTTGAGTCGTTTCGAAATAGCTTGTTGAGTAACTTCCAATGTTCTTGCGAGCTCTTTTTGCGTTTGACACGAATCTTGATCGAGTAATGTTTCTAATTCTTCATCTTCAAACTTTTTCGGTTGATCCGAACGCTCTTTGTCTTCAACACTAAAATCACCACTTTGAAATCGTCGAAACCATTCTCTGCAAGATTTATCCGACGGTGCAGATTCACCATAAACTTCCACAAGCATTCGATGCGTTTCAGCTGCACTTTTCTTCCAATTGAAACAGAAAATCAAAACTTCCCGCAAATGGTGCTTATTTGGAACGAAACTCGACATTTTCAACGTAGTAAAAATTAAACTTGTGCAAAACTCAAAGGCTTGTAAACAATATTTGGTTGACAGATGTTGACACTTCACGATACAGCAAAAATCAGCTGTCGCCGTCAACCATTTATAGCACCTAGAGTCATCTTTTGAAAACGGACCGAACTAAGTTGTACAATACTTATTTCGGCTTTAATGGCAGGATTTTTTAGACAGACCTTTGGTAGTCCCATGGGTTTCTCCTCTCTCCCCTGTCATAGCTGATATAGTTCTCCAAAACCTTGAAGAAAGAGCACTTCAAAGGATACAGATCCCTTTACCTTTTTATTTTCGTTATGTGGACGACATTGTACTGGCTGCGCCTGAGAGAAAATTTTAATTGTTTTTAATTCTTTCCATCCTCGCCTTCAGTTTACGATGGATTTAGGAGAGGATGGTAAAATTAATTTTTTGGATACTTCTATGGAGATCATTCATAGCAGACTTAGGTTTGATTGGTACCACAAGCCTACCTACTCTGGCCGCCTACTCAATTTTAATTCTTTTTATCCACTACAGCATAAAATTGGTACGATCATAGGGTTAGTTCATAGAATCATTTTTTTAAGCCACCTAGCGTATTCCATGATAGGAATTTTGCGTTTGCCATCCGCACTTTAGTACAAAATAGGTATCCCATTGATTTTATTTTCAAAATTAAAAAAAAACATGTTTTTGGACTAACCGACAAAATAAATACCACCGTATCTAGTGAGATTTCATTTTCCTCAGTGCCCGCTCGGTGTTTTTGCATCTTTCCATATGTGGGAAGGATATCTGACAGACTTGGAAAAATCTTTAAAAGATTTAATAATGTTCAATGCTTTACTGTTATGAACAAGCTTTCTGGATTAGTTCGTGTCCACAAGGACAGACTTCCTCGAGATCTCCACAATAATATTGTGTACATGTATGAATGCAATGATTGTGACTCTTCTTATATTGGTCAAACGGGCAGAAAGCTTTCCACACGTGTCTGAGCATAAAGGTTTACCTAGGGATCTTACATCACAACTCTCTGTTGTTCAGGAGCATCGTATTAGGTGTGGTCATAAATTTCGATGGGATAATGTAAGAATTTTACATAAAGATCGTTTTTTTTTTTT
>NW_022639652.1:507757-507920 GCF_010583005.1 Odontomachus brunneus
TTTGTAGCGACAATTTTTGTAATACTAACTTTTGTAATACCGGCGATTTGCGACCTTATGTTTAACATTTTCATGAAATTTAAATTGTTTCCTTTATTATAATCACTGAGAATAGTCTGTAAAGTGAGACCGAAACGCGTATGATTATTTGATTAGTAATAAA
>NW_022639652.1:509493-511113 GCF_010583005.1 Odontomachus brunneus
CCGTGTTTTCCTTACTAGTCGCAAAACTTACGGAGCAGCCCTCGTAGTATAAGATTATAACATATTTTTACAACTACTATTTATAACTACTATTTACTTGGAAATTTGCTGATGAATAAAATCGTAAACAAACCAATAATTGCATAATTGACAAACCACGATTATTTTCTTTTGCAAGTCATTCATCTATAAGTGGCAAAATGCCAAACATTACAGAATCTTTCATAAAACGGAACCTTCTTTTAAATTCCGAATCGTTGTAAAAGTAAAATAGATTTTGTGCATCACGGATATATCGTTTAGGAACTCGTATTTATACTTTATTCTTCTGTTGTTCTTCTTCACTTAAAAAATTAATATCTTGAATTTCAAGATTTATAGGATCTTCTAAATCCATCACAATTCTTAACGAAATAAAATTTTCACTAATTTTCACTGTAGCACATTACACCTTTTGCTTAAGTCTTCTTCGAGCACGTCTTAGCGAAGACCGTCTTATTTATCGATATATATGTCAAATGAGATACTCTTAAATGATTATGAATACATAAGTAATAAGATAACCTTAAGACTATGCTCATGACTAATAAGAAACATTTATGAAATACATTAAGGCATTCTAAAATAAGATCCGTCTTGAACAAGATACGCCTTCAGATTTTGTTCAAGTCTTTGCTTATTCTTCGACTATGAATGTAGAGAGAGCGCCTTAAGACGAAACTTAAGGTAATCTTCGAAATAAGATTGGGACTATGAATACTGGCTTTAAATGCGAGCATGACGCGCGCGACGAATCCTGCGTCCCTGGCAGCGATTATGTGTACTCGGTGAGAAACTCAAGAAAGTCAGACTCGCGCAGAATTGTAACGCGCGACAATAACGAATTCTGTCGGAGGATGGACGGTAGCGGGTGCGATATCGTAGAAGGAAAGCGTCCACCCGCGGTGGAGCTCCAGTGTAATCCGGCAAAAAGGATCTTCGCAAACCGTTGTCACAATCGTCTGTAACATAGAGAAGGTGGAGGTCCAAAATACCTCTTACGAGGCAAGCCAACGTGTCGTAGACACCCTAAAGGCAGTGACCCAACGTGCGAATGCACTCAAGAAAAAGGCATAGAGCCGTCGCCCGCGTCGTCTTATATAGGCGTCGAACCGAAAATTAACCGCGAGCGACGGCCCGGCTCGGATCGCTGCCGCGTAGCGGCGACGGCGTGAAGTAGCGGCGAGCGGTATTCGCGCGCGAGCGGATCGCGTCTAGCGCACGGCCGCCCGCCGTGCTCTGTCCGTGCGGGTGACAGCATCGATACGAGACAAATATAATGAATATAAAGTATAATATGGAAGAAGTATACAATGTCATAAATGTAAAGAATGTTAAGTAAATAGAAAGTACCGTGCATATAAAAAGTGTATAAGATAAGAATATCTCTCAAGAAAAATGAATGTGTCATTGTGCATCTCCTGGCAACAACAATTGCACACACAGGTGATGTTCATGTCAAGCGTTAATATATAAATATTAATACTTTAATACTAGAGCTGAATACGGAAAATTTATTATCCGGATTATCTGATATAATTATTATCCGACAACTCAAATCTGGATATTTGAATTATCCAG
>NW_022639652.1:512822-513397 GCF_010583005.1 Odontomachus brunneus
AGAGTTTGCAGCTGTGACTAAAAAATCACGCTGCGAAATGCGCGGGCGACGCGGACGGCGCGGACGGCGCGGGCGGCGCGGGCGCCGCAAAAACCGCCGCAAAATCCGCCGCAAAAACCGCCGCAAAATCCGCCGCGGAAACCGCCGCAGATCGGTAAAATGATCTATCGGAAGCAGATAGAAAAAATTACATCGGTAATTACTTATCATCAATATTATGTAAAGATGACAGTAAAAATTATGTAAAGAATATATATGTTGGTAAAAAATTAAATGTTGATATATAATATCGGTAATAAATTAACGATCGTTGGTATTATCGGTAATTATATGTTGGTAAAAATTATGTTGGTAAAAAAATTAAATGTTATATAATATCGGTAAAATTACCGACCGTCGGTAACATGCCCCCCCTTACCGACCGATGATAACCCCCCTCCCCCGCGATGACGTCATACCCCCACGGTGACGTCATACCCCCCCCGGTGACGTCATACCCCCCTCGCCTGCGGTACCCCCCGCCCCTCACCCCCCCTCGGAGGACCATGGATTAGAACCCGCCTATAATACCTACT
>NW_022639652.1:513407-514014 GCF_010583005.1 Odontomachus brunneus
GTATCCAGGGCCATTAGATATGACCGTGCAATTATTTTATATGGAAATAGCATGTGCAAAAGCCAAGTTCACCAACATCAGAATGATTATATAAGAAGTCATTTACGTCTTTTAGGTCGTTTAGTATTAGCATTAAGAAACAGAAATCCCGAAATTAAAACTTTAGATACTGCATATGCTCCACAGTATTATAAAACTGTAATTGATGCAATCAATGATGTTGCACAATTGGACGTTAAAACAAATATGTTCAAACATCCAAATGCATCTATTCTCGGTACATGTTTAAAAAAAATTGGTAAAATCTTAGACGTTACGTACATGACAGACAAAAATCCAATGAAACGAGAAGAAGTTGTCGATTTTATGAAGATTTATGAGATTGATTTTAGTGGGACTGTAAATAAAGTCGTAACAGAAACTCATACAAAAATTAAACGACACAAAAAGACAGTATTGCCTCAAACAAATGATATAAAAGTTCTATATAATCATTTAAAGAAAACAATGGAAGACAATTATAATATGTTATTAAAACAATTTTCATATCAAACATGGAAATCATTAGCTGAAGCAACACTCTTAGCTATTCAAGTTTTCAATCGTC
>NW_022639652.1:514024-515902 GCF_010583005.1 Odontomachus brunneus
AAGACTGTAAATAAAGTCGTAACAAAAACTCATACAAAAATTACACGACACAAAACGACACAAAAAAACAGTATTGCCTCAAACAAATTATATAAAAGTTCTATATAATTATTTAAAGAAAACAATGGAAGACAATTATAATATGTTATTAAAACAATTTTCATATCAAACATGGAAATCATTAGCTGAAGCAACACTCTTAGCTATTCAAGTTTTCAATCGTCGCAGAGCCGGCGAAACTGAAAGAATTTTAATTGAAGATTTTAAAAACTATGAATGTCCCTGCGGAACAGCTGCTACTTGTAAAACTTCAACACAAATCAATACTCATAACTATGTTAGGTTTAAAATTCGCGGGAAACTCAATTGAACAGTACCAGTGTTATTAAATGCACAAATGTTAAAAAATATACAAATTTTGCTACAGTTTCGGAAACACGCTATGGTATCAGCAAAGAACCCTTTCTTGTTTAGATTACCCGATGGTGATAATAAAACAAGTTACAAACATTTAAGAGCTTGTAAATTAATGCGAGATTACGCAAGTGCAAGTGGAGCGAAATATGTTTCCGCACTTCGTGGTACTACGTTGCGTAAACACATAGCAACGAAATGTGTAGATTTAAACTTGTCGGATAGACAAGTAACGAGAGTAGCAAACTTCATGGGTCATCATGAACACATACACAAAGAAATTTACCGACAACCTGTTGCTAAAGTCGACATATTAGAAATGTCAAAGATCTTAGAAAAGGCTCAAGGTGCGGATATAATAAGTTCTAACGAAGCTGATTCTACGTACATTGAAAAAAGCCATTCTTCTAGTAATCAAGGTTTGTAAATGAACTACATTATTATTATTATTATGTAAATATAAAATAAGTCAAATTATATTATATAACTATAGATAAGTCTTATAATATAGATATTATATAGATATTATATTATAGATATTATAGATATTATATTATATAACTATAGATAAGTCAAATTGTAATTGACATTAACGGTTGAATTTTTATTTATCAGATATTTCACAGAGATTTGATGACAGTGAAACATTTGCAGAGATCTCAATAGAAACACAACAAAAAAAGAGCCTACAAAAAGAAAACACACAGAGAATAGAGCAAAAAGAAGATACGCAAAATAGAAAAAAACATAGCAACATATTAACAAATATACAAAATATACAAAAAAAAGATAAAGGAAAAGGTACATTTTAATCTGGCTAATTATTTACTAATGTTTGCTCTATGTAATAGTTTTTTAAAATAATATTTAGAGTAAATGTTTAAATATATTCTATCTAAAATCGTGACTTTTACTATCTCAATGAACAAAACAAGCTATAAAGAAATATGTATATAAGTTTTTAAGCGACGACCGCTTAAATCATAACAATTGTATATAGATACCCAGTAAACACAAAGTAACAGTAACATAACATCAATGTTAGAATTTCCTACTTAACAATGTAACTGTTATATAACACACGCGTTATATAACAGTTACATTGTTGAGTAGGAAATTATAGCATTGATGTTATGTTATGTTACTATTACTTTATGTTTACTGTATTTATCATAACAATTTGTATATAGATATTTCTACGGTTTGTTTTATTGTTTACCACAGAAAAAATCATGATTTTAGGTTAAGTAGTACTCCAAACTTGTTTGCTACATTTAAATTAGTAACATTTACAGGAAAGACACAAGTAATTTTAAATTCACGACAAGAACAGAATATTTATTTAAAAAGGAAAGGCTTAATTTATCGTAAGTACATATATATAAACTATTTCTAAATAAGTATCTCGTAAGTACTTATATAAAACATTATTAAATAAGTAAATTGCGAGTCAAATATTTTTTT
>NW_022639652.1:517840-518701 GCF_010583005.1 Odontomachus brunneus
ATATATATTCTAAATTTCGCGTTAAACTAATATGGCAGTATTCTCCGGTATCTAATTTCTTTTTGTTAATAGATAGTGGAGTTTGTAACAAAGTTTTAGAGTTTAAGGGCAATTCTGGGTGAAGATTATGCATAAAATGTAAAAGATCTGTTAAGACGGAATGAGTTATATTGTGCTTAATAGCCCAGTGATTTATGAAGTTACGAAGATTCAAATCAGGTGTGTCTTTATCTTTTATATTAACAACGTTATCTAATTCGCAACTTAAATCTAAAGAAGACTGATTTTCGGTATGCTCATTATCACAAGTATTATTCTCGTCGTCAGAAGCGACATATATTTTTTCTTCGCTAACGTTATAATCTCTTCGTATTTTATCAGCCTTAACGTTTTTCTCTTTATTAGATTGTTGGACATTCGACACAATCAAGTCTTTAAATAATTTTACCTTTTCATTGGCAATTTTTCGATATGTTTATCGTTTCCCAACGCAACCTTTTCTATATGACGTTAAAGACATGCTGCAACTAATTGTTGTTTATTTTTTTAAAACGTTGAGGAGCGTGTTTTAACCAGACTTTTATTGAGTCCTCGATGGCCTGATTGTTAGCACCTGGTGTTGTACATTTCACTGCATCTGAAAAATTGAAGTAATGAAAGAATTTTGATACGTTTAAAAACTTTTTAAACATTTCTCAATATTATACATTTACTATGTTATGTACAATAAAATAAAAGATAAGAATAAAAATACAAAAGATGTACGACAAAGAAAAAAAAATTTTACCTATTATAATATCTTTTATCAATAAAGAATGAAAAGGTTTCTTTGGTAATCGTTTCCCATAAAAACTATACTTT
>NW_022639652.1:518711-519605 GCF_010583005.1 Odontomachus brunneus
CGAATGAAAATGTTTCTTTGGTAAACGTTTCCCATAAAAACTATACTTTTGAGACAATTTATCTGAAAACAACTGTTTCAAAATTTTATTTGTTTTGCTTGTAATATCTCGACCTCCTAAAGTCGACAGAAATGAATGCTACAAACAAAATTTACAATTATCATACAGATTAATAAAAAATTAACAATCTCGGCAAGCTGCGTTGTTTACAACCCATTCGAAAATTCGTTCTTGAATTTTTTCGATAAAAAATAATTTTATATAAGCAATTGGATTGAATATTTGATTTTGGTACCTATTGAGTATTGTAGTAAAGATGATGCTAAATAATTCTAAATTTTTATGAATATCTTAAGATTTCTGGCTTCTTGCGTTGTCTATCTCTTTTTATTGACGTCAGAAGCATGAAAATGCATGCTAAAAATTCTTGCGAAATACATTGAAATAAAAATATATATCCATAAAGTAATGCAGGATTCACACCGCGTCCGATATCCGATATCCAATCTATTCTCCTATTGGATATCGGACGCCGCACGTCGGACATCGGTGTGAATCCTGCATAACACTTGCAATCGATTAAAAAAATTTGTAAAATATTCCGTGTTCTCCTCATTTGCTCTAACAATCAATCATTTATCGTAAATTAACGTGACATACAATTGTAAGATATAAAGTGAACTGAGATAATACGAGTCATATTGACAAACCAATAACTACTAAGAAGAAGAGAGAGAATGTACTGAGGTAGGGAATCTGGGTAGCTCATTGGTAAGAGCAGTCACCCGGATAGCGAAAGGTCCCGGGTTCGAATCACGGTCCAGCAAACTCCGGCTTCCGGTATATTTTTCTCTCCGACTCTTACACAATTCACCTCTTTAACCTATTTCTTCG
>NW_022639652.1:523227-523596 GCF_010583005.1 Odontomachus brunneus
TACATCAAAACTCAAATAAATCTCACTTCTATCTTTGTTTCATATTCTGTGAGTAACAAAGATAGAAGTGAGATTTATCTGAGTTTTGATGTAAATGGAAAGCAACTAATATGACTCACTAAAGCTCTTATAATCAGTAGTAACTGTAAATTATGCAGTAGTAACTGTAAATTATGCAGTATATAACTTTCACAGTGCACGAATGAAGCAGTAAAACTAATAATCGTTACTATATATCTGTATAATGCTCGCACGTGTTCGCACGCCGCTGAGACGCAGAGATGTTATATTAGAGCTAGAGTCCTTTCAACATTGCAAATGCTTTGAAGCGTGAAATGTAGTAATATGGTTTAGTCGTCGCTGTGGCGC
>NW_022639652.1:523606-523840 GCF_010583005.1 Odontomachus brunneus
TAACATTGCTTTCAAATGCTTTGAAGCGTGAAATGTAGTAATATGGTTTAGTCGTCGCTGTGGCGCATCAGCAACGCTTAACGGACCGCATCCATCGTTAGATAGATCAAAGCGGGAAATACAACTTCTGCGCTACGAGCGTTCACGGATACGGTCGATTTTCAATGGTGCGCTACCCTTCATTCGTTGCTCAGGCTGCGTTCCGAAATTCACTGCCAATACTGAAAGTCTATA
>NW_022639652.1:523850-524407 GCF_010583005.1 Odontomachus brunneus
GCTCGCACGTGTTCGCACGCCGCTGAGACGCAGAGATGTTATATTAGAGCTAGAGTCCTTTCAACATTGCAAATGCTTTGAAGCGTGAAATGTAGTAATATGGTTTAGTCGTCGCTGTGGCGCATCAGCAACGCTTAACGGACCGCATCCATCGTTAGATAGATCAAAGCGAGAAATACAACTTCTGCGCTACGAACGTTCACGGATACGATCGATTTTCAATGGTGCGCTACCCTTCATTCGTTGCTCAGGCTGCATTCCGAAATTCCCTGCCAATACTGAGTCTACAGTTTATGTTACGTATACTATAAAATTTCAGTACTGGCAGTGAATTTCGGAACGCAGCCTCAGAGTATGGCCTGCGAAGTTTACATCATTGTTTCAGACCAATACCACAAATGTTTCTCCGAAAACACCCAAAAAAGAAAACCTCTTTTTTGCAGCAAACAAAAAATTTATTTTTTGTCACATCAAAATCGTAGAGATTAACATTACATATTGATTTAATGAAACAGCTATAGCTATGATTATAATCATTGGACAACTAATATTTGCTG
>NW_022639652.1:527601-528572 GCF_010583005.1 Odontomachus brunneus
ACATAGAAATGGATAAACTGAATTTAAAACGCACATCCATGAGATGTCCAGTGCAATTTGAATAGCGCTATGCGATTAACAAAGTTAACGGTTAACCATTTAACCTAGGTTAGAAGTTAACTTTGGCTAACTTTGGTTAAAAGTTAACCGGTTAACTAGTTAACTTATAAACGCGTTTAAACGATTAATCGTTAAATTGGTTAATTGCACAGCACTACTTTATTAGAGAATAAAGCAGTTTTACACATTGTTTCTGAATTTTATATATATATATATATATCATAATTAAATTTCTTTTTCTATTTTGACTAGGAAAAGATTCAGATAGTGACATATCAGATTATATAACAAATACTAGCTCAAACAGCTCCGATGAAAATATAATTAATGCTCCAAGGAAGCAGAAAAATCAAGCACCATGTAAGCCAGAGACGATTAGATACCATAAAGATCTGATTCGACTGCAATTTTAATAATCGATTATATTTCAGACTGTAAACAAATAAAAAAAAGATGGACAACTGAAGAAGTAACGGAAGCTAAAACATATTTCTCGAAATACATACGTAAAGGAAAGTTACCTCCTCTATCAAAAATAGAGGAAATAAAAGCGACATATAACGTCCTAAGAAATAGAAAACCAGACGTAATAAAAACATGGATACATAACCAGTTAAAGAAAACTAAAGCTCTTAAGTAAAATGATTATTTTATTTTATTGTTTATTTGATTATTTTATATGATAATTTTATTTTTTTTCGCATAATTCATTATTAAGACTGAAATTGTTTTTATTCCAATTTATAATGTTATTACAATATTCTACAAGTATATTTATAAATTTAAATTTTTATAAAATAGTACAAATTAAGAACATGTATATTTAAAAATGTTAAACTTTAAGAGAAAAGTGACATATATATACATATATATATATATATATATATATATATATATATATATATATATAT
>NW_022639652.1:528925-529499 GCF_010583005.1 Odontomachus brunneus
CATTAAAGGAGTTATAGCTTCACAAGCTCTTCTTATTCTTTCCATCATATTCAATCTTGTCGTTGGAGCTTTACTATACACTGCATCTTTAACGTATCCCCATAAAAAGAAATCAAAGGGGTTCAAATCCGGTGATCTCGGAGGCCACAGAACTGATCCACCCCGCCCTATCCACCGATTTGGGAACCTTTGATTCAAAAATATCCGTACAATACGAGCATAATGAGCAGGAGCACCATCTTGTTGATACCATAAATTTAGTCTAACTGCAAGGGGAACATTCTCTAGGTATGCTGGCAAATCATTTTCGAGGAATTCTAAATACATTGGACTATTAATTGGACGTTCAAAAAAATGAGGTCCAATGACTTGGCCATTGCAAATGCCTACCCATACAACTAAACTCCAACGATGTTGATTAAGCACCTCACGATACCAATGTGGATTTTCTGGTGACCAATAGTGGCAATTATGCCTATTGAGACTACCATTGCTGATGAATGTTGCTTCATCACTGAAACAAACATTACTAAAAAAATCTGGATTCTGATCTAACATCTCAAGAGCCCATCTA
>NW_022639652.1:529658-531906 GCF_010583005.1 Odontomachus brunneus
TGTTATGCATATTTTTCTATAAGAATAGTCTATTTACAGATATATTTGTCTTTTATAACATAATGAAAGAAAAAATAAAATATTTAGAAAAATATTTAAAGAAATTACAATTTCTGAATACAGTTAAAACATTTAAGCAGCTATGTACCTAGTAAATACTAAGTAACATAACACCAATGTTACAATTTCCCACAAAATGTTTTATGCGTTATGGGCTTTTTATAATAAGCTATTAGTCATAAACCGCAAGCAAATTGACTAATCACAGGACTTGACTATTTTCAAAAATAATCGACTATGGTTGGTCAATTTGCTGAAAACTTATTAGTGGCTTTTGTAGAAGATTATAATATAAGATTACTTAAACTAAAATTTCATATATGCGGTGAGTTTCGGCAAAATGCTGCGGTGACCAATCATAAGCCAGCAGGTTGATCTGCGACAACCGCCGTCATGCACTTGGTTACTGATTGGTCACCGCAGCATTTTGCTGGAGCTCACCGTATATATGGAGTTTTAGCTTTACTGTCTAAATTTCTTGGAATGAAAATCTCACTCCAAAGATAAAGTAGCAGCCGAGTCACTCGAGTTAAAGTGATTTCTCACTCTTATAGAATAAATTCCTTCATTCTGTATCGTGGAGTGAATATTTTCACTCTGTGTTGTGGAGTGAACTATCACTCAGAGTGACCGAAACACTCGATTTAGAATGACTTTTCACTCGTTTGGAGTGAATTTTTACTCGTAAAAGTGTAATTCAAAAACACATATGTATCATTATAAAAGTCACTCCTATCAGTGAATAGCAGTGGCTCAGTAGGTGCTCAAAGGCGAATGACTCAAAGCTAAAAGTTCTCAAGTCCTGTTGTGATGAATTTTTCCAAGAATAATATAAATTAAATTAATTAAATAGCACACCTTATTGAGATTTTAATAACTAAAAGTTACTAGCAACCACAAACGCAATAGAATTATAAAGATTATTTTTCTTTCTATTTAATTGCAAGAATTCTCTGTAATTGGAGTGAAATATTCACTCTTATAAAAAGTGAAATATTACTCTATTTCGAGTGGCAGATTTTTACTATCGCTTGTAGCAAACAACTTGTTTCGAATAAACCCACCCTTACAAAAAAACTTTCAGACTTACGAAATAACTCTCAATTTTGAGTGTAAAACACCAGAAATGATCAGAAAGCACCAGAAATTATTAAAAATACATTCAAAATTGGGAGTTATTTTGTAAGTTTGAGGATTTTTTTCGTAAAGGCAGACAACACACAATATTTTTAAAATATTTTAATACTGTCTGGGAAGTTTTATTCCAAGAAATTTAGAGAGTCTTGATTATCGTGCTCATTTTTTAAAATATATTTTTATGTTTGCATTCACGTTAATACCGCATAATACAGCATAAAAATATTGCATGAACATTGTAAAGACATTACACTGAAACATTGTAATATTGCATGGAAGTTGCGAAATGTTTCTGCGACGTTTTCGCAAGATTGCGACAACATCGAAATGTCCGTCCTCAGAAACATTGCAATGGAACATTATAGTAACATTACAATGTAATATACATGCAATATTGTTTTAGATATATATAATATTTATATACATGCAATATTATATCCCAGACAGCATACAATTTTTTCAGAGCAGAAAGAGCTGTAAAATGGAAATAACGCTGTAAAAGAATAGAGAGAAAAAGGAAGTAAAATACAAAAGATGGCGCCTATTAGAAGGATTGTTGAAAAAAGATAGAACTCATATGATAAAAAATACCAAAAGGCTATTTCACAGGAAATGAACAGAGGAAAGTACAGCAGGGAAAGAGAGAAAATGCAGGAAAAAAGATATAAAAGGTACATAATTATAAATATCTAAGAACTTTGTATTTCTTTATTTATTTGGATATGTATAAGCACAAGATGCTCATAGAGCACACAATATTTATAAAAAATTTTAGAAATAAAGATATTAAATATTTAATAAATTTAAATATTTAATAAATTCAAATGTTTTCTATAAATCTAAAATATTTATAAAATATTTTAGAAAAATATCGAATGTTTTGTAAATATTTACATTTTCAGGAAGAAGATATGAAAAAGATTGATAAATATTCAAAAGATATTTATGAATATTTTTCATAAACATTTTTTGAATACTTAATATATTCTTTTTTATACCTGAATTTGCCAGACGTTTGAATTTATGAAATATTTAATATCTATATTTCTAA
>NW_022639652.1:531916-532483 GCF_010583005.1 Odontomachus brunneus
TTTATATTTCTAATATTTCTAAAATTCATTTTATGAATATTGTGTGCTGTATCTTGTATTTATGAATATCCAAATAGGTTGTTAAGAAATACTAAGTTTTTAGATATTCATAATTATATATCTTTTATATCTCTTTCTTCCTGCATCTTTCCCTTTTTTTCTTCACTGCTATATTTTTCTCTATTTATCTCCTTGCAATAGCCAGTTAATATTTTCTATTACTATATAAGTTCTCTCTTCTTTCAACAATCCTTCTTTTAATAGTCGTTATCTTCTGTGTTTCATTTAATTTTTTTCGGTATTCCTTTACAGCGCTATCTCCATTTTCTCCCCTGTAAAATATTGAATAAACAAGAAATTATGAACAAGAATGAGGATATAACTTATTTGGTTAAACGAGAGAAAAAGAATAAGAATAAGAGAAATTATTTCTTATGCAATTTCTCTATCTCCTATCTCCGTTTTGTTTCCATCTGGTATACTCTATCTCCTCTTGATGTCTTCTCACTGTCTGTCCTTTTTCCTGTCTTTCCTTCTTCTTTTCCTTCTTTCTTTTTCTATCTTTTA
>NW_022639652.1:532493-532899 GCF_010583005.1 Odontomachus brunneus
TTATCTCCTTTTAATTTCTTCTCACTGTCTGTCCTTTTTCCTGTCTTTCCTTCTTCTTTTCCTTCTTTCTTTTTCTATCTTTTATATAATCTAAAAAGTAAAAATACGACACAAAGTATCAAAGTTTTTCATCCTTATTTAGTACTTATATGGGTAATTATTTAGTTTAGCGGCTTCACCTTAAAAATCAATATATATATACAGTCAATCGACGCGTTTTTGCATGCCAAACAACTTTTTCCTCGGACAAAATCGTCGGTTTGTCCTGTAAAACGAGAAATTAATTATTAAAAATGCTATGATAGATTAAGAAAGCCGTTATTGCAACGTAAAGTCTGTTAGTTAGAGTTACACTTATTGTATTAGTGTAACGCAGTGTGCAGCAATTTTATGAAAATATTTAAAT
>NW_022639652.1:532909-533098 GCF_010583005.1 Odontomachus brunneus
AAAATTAATTATTAAAAATGCTAGGTATGACAGATTAAGAAAGCCGTTATTGCAACGTAAAGTCTGTTAGTTAGAGTTACACTTATTGTATTAGTGTAACGCAGTGTGCAGCAATTTTATGAAAATATTTAAATTAAGACTATTTTTATATATTTGACATTTTTAATAAAATATCAAACGACGAGCGGA
>NW_022639652.1:533108-536546 GCF_010583005.1 Odontomachus brunneus
ACAGCAACTTTATGAAAATATTTAAATTAAGACTATTTTTATATATTTGACATTTTTAATAAAATATCAAACGACGAGCGGGGGCTACGCCCCTCGCACCCCCCCCTAAAAACTAACCTAATCTAACCTATCGCTACATTGGTCATCGGTCATTGTTTATTAAAAAGTGTCCAACCTTTTTTCTCAACTTTCTTAATTTAAGTATTTTCATGAAGTTGCTGCACACTGCGTTACACTAATACAATAAGTGCAACTCTAAGTAACAGACTTTACGTTGCAATAACAGGTTTCTTAACCTACCATACTTAGCATCTTTAACAATTAATTCTCGTTTTACAGGGCATACCGACGATTTTGTCCAAGGAAAAAGTTGTTTGGCATGATTTTTAAAGTGAGACCGCTAAACTGGATAATTACTCTATATCTTCATTCAACAATACTTATCTAAAGTTATCCTCGTTTATTTCTTCGTAGATTTTCTTCGAGATTATCACGGCATATATTTTCATAACATAAGATTATCAACATGTTAAAAATTTATGTTTGTTTGTTATCGCGAAGCAACCTAACCTCACCGTAAACAACGTATGCACTGAATGATTCAGTGAACACAACGATTGAATAATTTGTCAACGTAATTAGTTTATAGATTAAAGCGGATGGCACATAGAAAAACTTAAGCAGTAAGACGTAAGCGTATCAACCAATCACAGTCGACGATTTTCGGTCCAAAAATCAACGACTATGATTGTTCAGTTAAGAATATTTCTACTAGGATTCGTTGGGACAAGGTGTTTTCAAATAATTGACCTCAGAACAAATCGTTTTTAATTAATATGAAGTATATTTTAGAACTCAAAGGGTATTGAATAATCAGAAACAATATATGTTAAAATCATGGCTCTTTTGGAATGAAATGATTAGACTCATACTGAAAATAAATATTTAGCCACTCTCGAGCAGCTAACTTTTGAAGCTGTTTGCAGCTTAATGCTTTGTGCGAACGTCACACAACAAATTCGAGTGTATCTTAATAGTGAAATCCCAGCAGCTCCTTTAGCGGGTTTCACCTGTGCCTTCTGCCAAAGTGCAGTTGGCTAGAAATTAGCTGTTTGCGCTCAGTTGCAAACCGCAAAATACCTAAGTGTATTTTGCGACTCACAGTCTAGCAGCCCAAATGCCACTAGAGAAAAGAAAGGTTTGCGCTCCGTTGCAAACTGCAAAATACCTAAGTGTATTTTGCGACTCACAGTCTAGCAGCCTAAATGCCACTAGAGAAAAGAAAGGTTTGCGCTCCGTTGCAAACTGCAAAATACCTAAGTGTATTTTGCGACTCACAGTCTAGCAGCCTAAATGCCACTAGAGAAAAGAAAGGTTTGCGCTCCGTTGCAAACTGCAAAATACCTAAGTGTATTTTGCGACTCACAGTCTAGCAGCCTAAATGCCACTAGAGAAAAGAAAGGTTTGCGCTCCGTTGCAAACTGCAAAATACCTAAGTGTATTTTGCGACTCACAGTCTAGCAGCCTAAATGCCACTAGAGAAAAGAAAGGTTTGCGCTCCGTTGCAAACTGCAAAATACCTAAGTGTATTTTGCGACTCACAGTCTAGCAGCCTAAATGCCACTAGAGAAAAGAAAGGTTTGCGCTCCGTTGCAAACTGCAAAATACCTAAGTGTATTTTGCGACTCACAGTCTAGCAGCCTCAATGCCACTAGAGAACCACACTCAGCCTAATTACTGCGTGCCACTATCAATATGCCGCGCAATTGCCACATGTACAATCTCACATTCAATTATTGCGTTGCAGCAATATAGAAGGAGTTGCAATTGACGTCTCTTACAATAGATTAATGGCGGACACATTTCACTTTCGTATTAAGAGATCACTCACCCTTACGTCTCACAGAGACACTTCCTTCTTACAACTATTGTCCCTGAGCCTCCCCTTTAGCAACCTTTATCCCAGAGCCTCCTTTTTTGTCACCTCTCCAACCTCTGGCGATATCAATCCCTTCTGTGTGAACAAGGCTGTTGTTTTGTACAGAGCTAAACAAAGAGTGTTTTATTCCTCTTGTTTCCGTGCGCAGCTCGCCCTTGTTCCCCCTTCTTCTCCTGCGCAGTCACCCTGCGCCACCACTCTCAGGACGAGATGCGCGCTACGCATCCATGCGCACCACAAATCCCTCGCACGTACAACATCGCTCCAACAGCTCTCCAATACGCTTCACTCTCTAATCGCGTTCGAGAGCGCGAAGGAGAGCGTGTTAGAGTGCGCGAACATGAAAGCCCGCGCAATTCAAATGCAAACTATAGTTCTACCGTGCTATGATGTTTGTCTTTCCTCAACAGAAGGTTTATCATCAACTTCGAAATATTCAAAGTTTCGTTGCGGTTAACAATCAACAATTGAAGTCATAAAAAACGAAAATATTAACATATTTCCAATCTTCAATGACCCTTTACTGGGACCATATGAATGATATGTCCTTAAGCTTCGCATATACTCAATTATTATTCTTCAAATTAAATTTCCAATTGTATATACACAAATACAAAGTAACAAAAATAGATATAAATATAAAATTGTGTAAATGTGTGAGAAAGTAACGCGAATATATTTAAATGCAAAATTGAGATTCATTTATCAGATAGTTGCAGCTAGTTACTCAACAATGATTGACCAATTCGCTTATAGCAATACTTTCTACATATCCTTACGTTTATATTCACTTTTATAAATATGTAATAGATGCATTTTTTCAAAATTAATGCTGAATGGTATTTATTTCTTCTCAAATTAATACATTGACAAATTGAAACAAGATATCAATATTTCTCTGTACAATTTAAGTTTATATTCTGTTCTGTGAACACGTCAATAAATTTTATGCAATCAATATTTAGTAACATTTTTCTTAAATATTGTGTTATATTTAATACAAAGTTATTATTATTAATGTTTCGCAAACGACATAACCTTGCAGAAAGCATAAGACAAGAAATTAAGAAAAATAAATATTACTCAGTATTAATTGAAAAAGATTTATTGAGACCTTGTCTCCACAGAGTACATTATAAATTTTCCAGAAAAATGTTGGCTTCATTGTATTGAATGTTATATGGCACATCTTGAGGAAGTGTTATATGCTGATTACAAATAGTTATAAACAAGGGTGTATATCAGTTGGACACGGGGCAATTGGACATAGTCCAATCACAAGTCGCTGTTCCAAGGGACCCTACAAATGTCTCTAATCACACGGTGCTGTGATTGGCTGTGTCCAAATGCACCGTGTCCAAGTGCACCGCTCCCATAAACAATCAAAAATGATAATCAAGATGTTGAACAATTTTACATTACACATACAATTAAATAGACATATACAATTACTGTGATTAGAAAAGTGGATTCATTTAATTAGAATCAGAAATGAAATG
>NW_022639652.1:536556-536852 GCF_010583005.1 Odontomachus brunneus
GTAGCATATACAATTACTGTGATTATAAAAGTGGATTCATTTAATTAGAATCAGAAATGAAATGAGAGAAGCAGTAATTAAAAATCACACTGCGCTTTCTTTATATTTGTATTTTTTGAGATTCTGCTGTACAGAGTCATGTTATTTGAACTAAAACGTGCAAATTTGAAACAAGTATTAATGATGCAACAAAAATATGCTGGTAGCATTAATACAGCTAATTAGCTCCAGCTCCGGAACGTATCATTTAGTAGATATCCTGGAAACATTTCCTGTCCCGGAACCTACCATTTCGT
>NW_022639652.1:536862-545914 GCF_010583005.1 Odontomachus brunneus
ACAGCTAATTAGCTCCAGCTCCGGAACGTATCATTTAGTAGATATCCTGGAAACATTTCCTGTCCCGGAACCTATCATTTCGTAGATGTCCTGGAAATATTTGCTGTCCTGGATGCTACCATTCAATCGATGTCCTGGAATACATGCTGTCTCTGAAACTACCAATCTACGAAAGTCCTGGAAACTGCCAAATATTTTTTTTTTTCGAAACGAGTAAGAATACATCAATTACATTTATAGGGTGGGTATAAAATCATCGAGAAATTATTTTAAAAATATTTTTATTCGATTCTATTTTTTGTCCCGGAAACTGCCCCTAGACATATATATATATAGTTATAAATTTTTCAATTTTACTTATCCCAAGATCACTTATTAGTGATTGGTATAGTTGCATTGCTAATTTGTCTACACGTAATCCATAAGTTTGAGCACTTTCTCCGGGTTTCTGTTTTATTGAATTAAATTCTAATTGTAAACAAGTTATACTTTTTCGTACCGAGTAACATGTTTCTAATTCATTTTTTAATTGTTCAAAATTTTGAATATCTCTAGTGTCGAAATCTATCATTGCTTTGCCTTTTAATTTAGTACATAAAATTGCTTCTAATAACATAGGTTCTTCTGCAGGATTTATATTGTTTATTACATATGCACTTGCGTTGAGGAATTCGTGCAATCGTTCTTGTGAGGTACCATCAAATTCTGGAATTATTTTCCGTGCTTCGGATAACTGCATATAACTACTTGCTCGAGATTGTTTATTTCTTACATGGTTCGTCCGTATGTTACGTTCATATTGTCTGATCTTATAGGATGTTGTCTGTCCGCGGTTAGGGCACTCACTTGTTCAGTTAAGTGACACATTTGATGTTTCATTTGATTTATTATTCCTAACAAAATCTCTTCTCTATTTTGTCGTGTATTTTCGTCCGTTTCAATGCGATTCATGTGGTTAAAATTTTGACTTCCCGAAGGATTTGCTTCTACTCGCGGATTTCCTGTTTCATATTCAGCTTGTAACCTTTCTATTTCTCGGTCGATTTCGTTGTTTCCTACCGTACGTGTTTCCCTATGAGGTGAATTGTTCATATTTGCTTCGTCTTCGTTATCCGATCGTTCAAATACTGAGCTGTCGTAAGAGGTGAGTGAAAATTCACCTCGTGCAGATATATCGCTAACAGAACTTGTTGAAGGTAACCGTATTCGCCTTCTAAATACTTGGGTATTTACGTTAGATTGTGCTGGTGGTATTATACTAGTATCTAATTCCGTGAATGGAAATTCGCGCTCTACTGTTACATGAGCTGGAGAGTCAATCGTGTGAGAGCTGACGTTATTAAAATTCAAAGTACGGCGCACGCTTTGGTCGATTAGTTGTCTTGTGTGGTTTATTAAACGAGGAATTTCAAAGTTATCTAACCCGGCGAGTCGTCTTAAGGTTCTGGTTGCAGGCTCACTATGCAACCAGGTACGGTTTCTTATCGGTTCGCGGGGTATATTGCTTCCTTCCGACATTCAATATGCGTATAGATTACAGTGTTTGTTTTTGGACTTACATTATCGCCGTGATTCGCATGTTGTATACTTTTTCTTTCGCTGTGCTGACGGTGTTTCTGGTACACGATCCGCTGTCGGTCGTTGCTTGGTGTCAAGGTTGAATCAGCTGGGGCTGCCTCTGCTCCCTGTACGTTACTCCGACGTATGATGCTTGGGGCGGGTTAGCTCGGTATGCTGACGTACTGTAGGCTCCGGTGTCGCTGACAGCAGGCGTTTTGGTGATCGTATCTCCGACGATCGTCCTCGATTCTGCTGTGGCGTTGTCCGTTCCGGTTCCTCAGTTCTCCTTGATTTTGCTTTACTGAGTCATCGAGATATTTTTTTCTCGTGTCTCGTCCCTCGTAGTTTTAATTTTAGTTCCCAATAT
This sequence comes from Odontomachus brunneus, assembly GCF_010583005.1. Taxonomy (NCBI): domain Eukaryota; kingdom Metazoa; phylum Arthropoda; class Insecta; order Hymenoptera; family Formicidae; genus Odontomachus; species Odontomachus brunneus. Next base: position 538,790 of record NW_022639652.1, read on the forward strand.
TTTTGAGTCTTTCAACTTGACCTTTCCCTTCTTCCTTTTTGTTGCAGGCTTGGACACCGCGGGATCCCACCGCTGCCACCAATTTTGTTGTGCCCTCAATTATGATAAGCACAACCGGTAATTGGGATTCCGGTGCAGACGTGCAAACGGTTAGGATAGTGAGGGAATCTTATAATCTTGAGTTTTTATAATAAAAATACATTATTGAACTTGTCTTCTTACAGTTTCTGATCACGGTCTTATTACACTTCACATAGATACCTTTTAACTTATCCTTTACCGAGTAGGTTAATGTTATTATAATGCGAAACACTCGTATTACTCTAGAGTCAGTTGTCTCTCACTTGAGACATGTAACGTGCGCCTCTAGACTGGTCAGAACTTCTCTCTACTCTCTCTCTCGAGTAGGTGGTCCAACTCTTTATATATCATTCATGAAATTAGGGAATTAGGTTACCGACCTAATTACCTAACAGTTCAAAAGTGTAACGTGATGTTTCTGCAGCGCGTGCACTTTTGATTTACTTGCCGTATTTCGCAGTGTTTGTTTATGCAACACGTGCATTTCGGCTGAAACGTCTTTTAGCGTTTCATCATGTTTTGTCCTACATAACAAAATCTTATAAATATTTATAAGATATTTATAAATAATTTTTGCTATCTGGGTTGTCATATAACATGTGTATTTGAATATGAATATATATATATACATATATATATATATTTGTGAGCCGTAGTTTAGTATGACCATTTTCTTATTAAAACGTATTTTAGCAGGACTACTGTCTATTAGCGTGTCCGTCCTTACAATACTTTTCATGTTCCGTAGTTTATCGGAACCGCCATGGTAAAACCGATATGAATGCATAGTATTTTATTAGAACCGTCCAAAATTGTATATCCTGCTAATGTACGGTCCGGATATTTTAGTAATTATTTCAATGCACTGTGTTTTATCAGGACCATAACACAAACACTGACATAATAAATTCCATGTGTGAAGAATGTACTTTCGTCATAGTCGAAATGCAAAAATATATAGCAGGCACAAAATAAATTTTATATCCTTTATAATAGAATACATGTTGTGCACAATGGGAGCGTCCCAGATGCGCACATTGACAAACGGACATAGCCAACCACAACGCCGTATGATATGCTAAAGACTAGAGATATTCTAAAGACTCTATAAACAACGACATATGATTGGATGTGTCCGTTTGTCAATGTGCGCATCTGGGACTCCCTCTGCACAATGATGTATTTCGCATTAAATTTAGAATAGACAGAGACGAATTAGATCACAGCGCAAATAGAATCAATATAAGATCTGACAAAGGAACGGCACACCTTTATAAACTCAGGTTGCTTTCAAATCGGTATATATTGATAGAGCATGGTCCCAAGAGTTTTCCTATTAAGCCGTTTGTATCGGTTTTTCTTGGAACCCGAGAAAAACTGTGAGACAATCATTGTTAGCTTTTTCTTTTGTTTCAAACTGTTTTATTATGTCAGTTACCTCCTCACGCTTTCCTCGTACTCGTTTGAATAAAAGTATTAACGACAACTATTTTTGAGCTATATTGATCCCATTTGTCATTTGATCCAATTCGGTTTGGTCTGCTCTGTATATGATAAATAATAAAAATGAAAATATTATCTTTGTCATGTGATGAAACGTGGCCATTATGCATTTCTATCTGAGAAGCTTATTTTAATTATAATATCATATAATGAAAGAAAAATAATCTTTTCGAAATATATATTTTCTTCTGATACTTCTTTATTACACTTTAAATTATTTTACAGAAATACTTAAGATATAAAAAAAAACTCAAAAGTACATTAAATAGAAAAAAATAGTCGTACATAAACAATATATTATATAATATCTAAATAATAAAACATTTATATATATACAACACATATGCACATAAAATTACATATACATAAAGAAACAAAAACTTTCACATTAAATTACTATTAACTTAAACTTAGAACATAATGACGCAATGATATGAGATGAAAAGAATCGACTGATTATTTCTGCAAACATTGAAATCTACACAATGCAAAATTAAAGATTTTGGTTTTTAATTTATTTTTTACGATATAGTATTGCCTACATTGAAGCAATTAAGTCTAGCGGATTAGATATATCAACTATATTAATAGAATCAGGTAAAGATGCACGAGATGATGCAGACATGTTTGTCCTATCGACGGAAGAAGGAAAGAAGAAACATTTTTGTATGTACTACAATACGTTTCAAAGCAAAATATCTCGTCATCTTGAACGTGTACATAGCAATGAGCTAGAAGTTCAAAAATTCAAACATCTGCCAAAAAGATGTGCAGAACGACGAAAAATTTTAGAAACAATCCGACGACGTGGCGATTTTTATTATAATATAGACAATATGCGGAACGATGGTGAATTACTTGTAGAAAGACGTTCTAAGAAATAATACAACAGATTACCGTCCGATTATACTGCTTGTCCGAAATGTAAAGCATTTGTATTGAAAATTACAAGTAGACACCATTCTGGAAGGTGCATTGGCGTAACAAATAAAGATACAAGAGCAATATCTGTTTTAGGAAGAACAATAATAGGTTGAATACATCCAGTTGCGAATAATATATTAAAGTTACGTGTCTTTCCTATTCTAAAGGAAGATAATATTATACGTCTCATACGTTATGATGAGTTAATAATTACATTTGGGAATCAGCAGTGTGAAAATATAAAATATCAGAGCATAATGATGCAATGATATGACAAAAATAAGAAGAAAAATCTTCAACAAGTAATTTTTTATCATAATTTTCTTTTCTAATATATTGATTTACTAATATTTTTCCAAGTTCTTTCACTAAACCACTAAGTGCTGATGCTAATGCCGGAATCTTATAAAACTTTCCACATGAAGATAAACCTGCCAATGTATTAATCGCTTCAATGCAGGCAGTACTATATCGTGGGCAATAAATTGAAGCAAAATCTGTAATTTCGCAATGTGTAGTTTTCAATGTTTGGAGCAGGCGGCCGATTCTTCTTATTTTTTGTCGTAGAAGATATTTTGCTTTGAAATGTATTGCAACATACAAAATATTTCTTTTTTCCTGCCTCCGTCGATAGCACAAACATTTCTGCATTATCTCGTGCATCTTTACCTGATTCTATTAATCAATATATTAAAAAAGAAAATTATGATAAAAAATTACTTGTTGAAGATTTTTTAAAAGTGTTTTCGGGAGACTTTGCAACACATGTCAGTAAAATAATATCTGAAACATGGAATCAAAATAAAAGACGTAAGAAAATTATTTTACCTTCTAAATCTGATATCATTAAACTTCATAACTTTTTGCAAGAAAATCGTCGAGCTACTTATGATTCTTTAAAAGATACATATTCTTACGAGGCATGGCTTACACTTATGAAAGTAACAATGATATCAGTGCAAGTATTCAACCGTCGTAGAGCCGGAGAAATACAAAGGACCTTTATTGAAGATTACAAAGCATATCATATTGATTATCAAACCAATGAAATGTATAAAGCTCTTTCAGCAAATGGGAAACAAATGGGAGCGGTGCACTTGGACACGGTGCATTTGGACACAGCCAATCACAGCACCGTGTGATTAGAGACATTTGTAGGGTCCCTTGGAACAGCGACTTGTGATTGGACTGTGTCCAATTGCCCCGTGTCCAACTGATATACACCCGAAACAAATAGCCAGAAGATACGTACGTTTTACATTGAGAGGCAAACTTGGACAAACAGTACCGGTTCTATTAACAGCAGAATTAAGAGACTGCATCGATATGATTTTAAAACACAGAAAAACTGCGAGAGTTTCCTCAAAGAACCCGTATCTATTTGGACTTCCTTCTCTTGTAAAAAATAAAAATGGATATCTATTGGCATGTGATTTGTTACGGCAGGATTCAGTAGAATGTGGTGCGGAAAAACCTGAGACTTTACGTGCAACTGAGTTACGAAAGCATGTAGCAACAATGTATAAATTATGTACAAAAAAATTATGTAAAAATGTATAAATTATAATTTATCGGAGAACGAAATTTCCACATTAGCAAATTTTATGGGTCATGATGACAAAATACACTTAAGCCATTATAGACAACCAATTTTGGAAAAAGAAATTTTAGAAGTATCGCAGTTCTTGAAAGTAGCTGAAGGAATTGATATTGATGAAAACGATGAAAATGATGGTTCAGATTCTGCATCCTCAGAATTCGATACAAATGGCAGGGTTTCCAGCCGATTCGATGACGAAAATATATTCGAAATGGACAAAAACATATCGGCATTAATTCTGCTGTCAATAGAACCATATACTAATATAATTGATGACGAACTTCTAATCTAATCATGCGACTCGAAATGTGCAACAAAATACTTTGCAAGGTAACATAGCTATAACTACCTAGTAGTAGTTGTAGAATAATTTATCATTAATTAAAACGTTCTTATCGTTTTATTATCTATCAAAAACTATCAGAATTGTTTAAAAATTTAAGATTTAAATTATGTCGAAAGAATTGAAGAATGTTATAGCATAGAAGAAATATATATATTATATATAAAATATGAATCATACATATTAAATATACACAACTTAAAATATATATTTTTAATATTATCACTTCTGTTATAAATATATATTCTATTAATCCTATTATAGACTCAAACATCTGAGAACGTCAATTAGGATTAATTATTCGGACAATAGTACAGAAAACGACGGTGATATTGAAAACGACCATAATGTTAGAAACAACTGTGATGTAGAATACAATCAAAATATGGCGAATTTAAATAAACACGAGAAAAGCAAACAAATAGAAGCAAAAAAATTGAATAAGCTTGGTAATTTTACTATATATATTTCCAATTATTATATAGAGTTTCCGAAATTTTTGTACAATAAATCATGTAAAGATAGAACAGGTTAACCTGAGTAAAAAAGTAACTGCACTATTTTGTAGAATTCACAATAATTAAGGAAGAATTAATTAGACAATAAAATGATAAGAACGTTTTAGTTAATGATAAATGAAAATAATATGTCGAAGCATTTATGTTTCATTGTACTTCTCGGCAAATATATACTTTATTCCCAAAGAGCACACAATATTTATAAAATGTTTTAGAGATATAAATATTAAATATTTTCGACTCCAATGTTCCAGACTTGAATGAAAGTACTAGCTTCAATGAAAGAAGTTCAGACGTTTCTTCTATTATACATAAAAAATAAGTACAAATATAGAAGCTAATAGAAAATAATATAGATAACCAAATTATTTAAACTTTGCAACAGATTATATTCTTAAATAGCTAAGTGACGCCGTAGCGGCATACTGATGGCAGTATAACGTCTCTGGGTAATTTATCATTATATACGAAAAAGTTATATATTTCTTAACAAACCTTAATTAGAATTTTAATATTCCTGTTACACGTTGCTATCTGGAAATTTGTATCTATCATTAATATTGTCGATTTTTGTTTTGAGATATTTTGAACATATACTGTATGGTCTAATATATGACTAATAACATTTCTGGCAGTTGCATCTTCGTTTTCCGCTACGTTGTTCACAATACTGCATATACTCCTATTAGTATCTGATAAAACACAATCAAGTGTAATTTTAAACAATTTATTGATCATTGATTTTTAGATAATATTCAATATATCAAACCTTGATTTTAATTTGGAAGATCTTCTTGTACGTCACATATTATTATTTGTCTCTGTCGTTAATATTATCGGTTCTTGTGCTAAAGAATGAACATATCTTTCATATTCCAACATATGACTACTATTACTTTTAACAATTGTTGTATCTTCGTTTTCTGCTACGTTGTTTGCAATATTACATTCAATCTTATTGGTATCTGGTGAAACACAATTAAATTACAATTAAATTAAACAATTAAATATAATTTTAAACAGCTTATTAATTAATGATATTTACAATACTACTGATTTTCTCAATACAACAAATCTTAATTTGAATTTTCAACATCTTCTTGTGCATTACATGTTATCACCTGGCAATTTGTATCCACTATTTCTATTGGTCTTTGTGCTGCGAAATTATCATTTTCAATATATTCTGCATTGTCTAATACATGACTAATATCGATTATAACGACAGTATTATTTTTATCTTCTGTTACATTTTCTATCACATCTTCGTTTATTCTTATTAATATCTAGTGAATCTGTAACGTCCAAGCCTCCAAAAACTTTAAAACTTTCGTGTCACTATAATATTAAAAGGCCAAAGTAGCCATCGGCCGATTTGTACTAACCTAGATGTAGCATAAGTAATATTTTAAGCGAAACTTTTTGTTAACAGCGATTTTATTAATTCAGTTGTTAAAAAGGGCCGAGACTATAGAATAAAATATTGGCAATGCAAGCAAAGGCATCTTAGTATTATGAAATATTATTAATAAGGAATTATAAAAGGCCATACATAACAACAGAATTATTAATACAATTAGAATAATATAAAATATTCGCGTAGTGAACTCGCATGGACACAAACGAACGATAAAAAAATAATATCATCGCGTCGCTATGCATCACGCCACCGTGCATCACGTCATTCAGCCACCCGCATGCAGTACCAGGAAGCTGAAGAGTAGTGGAATCCCTTTAATGAAGGCCGACTTGGGACCACCATGCCACCCTGCAATTCGGCGCTGCAGTCCGGCCGCCGTCGGAAGCCGCCGGAGCCTATATAAGCCTTGCCACCGGAGCGCGCGAGCAGTCGCAGTATCAGTCACAGTTCATCATTCTTTCCTCACGACATTCACACGTAATTTTTGCTCCGCAGTTCAAGTTCTTCTTCAACATTTCACACACAGTGCGACACACAATTTTCACTCCGACACTCACACGTAATTTTTGCGCAGTAATTTCACACACAGTGCGACACACAATTTTGTCAGTAGTTACTCGACATTTTTCTCAGACACACACATATTATTCTGTGACACATAATTTTTACACTTTAACCTCTGTATTAACTAGTCTCGCCGACCCGTTGCTACGAAGCATTTGTTCGGGAGAAATTA
>NW_022639652.1:546322-546505 GCF_010583005.1 Odontomachus brunneus
TTTATTCCTCTGCTACTTAAAACATTCAAGTCATACATATTACAAGGCTCGTCAAATAATTTATTTCCCATTCACAATAAAATATAATATAAAATTAATTCATTTTTGCACTATATTACTACACTAATAAATCACTTTCTCTCGATGCACGGTTCTCTACCAGCCCAGGCTATTGTCGGTGTA
>NW_022639652.1:546515-546616 GCF_010583005.1 Odontomachus brunneus
AAAAGGACATCTAAAATAAATTTCGAAGAGAATATAAATGATAGCAACAAGCTGTGGTGCAGGCATTAATAAATGTACTCACTGACGATCAATAAAATTTA
>NW_022639652.1:546626-546842 GCF_010583005.1 Odontomachus brunneus
TATTATTAATAAGGAATTATAAAAGGCCATACATAACAACAGAATTATTAATACAATTAGAATAATATAAAATATTCGCGTAGTGAACTCGCATGGACACAAACGAACGATAAAAAAATAATATCATCGCGTCGCTATGCATCACGCCACCGTGCATCACGTCATTCAGCCACCCGCATGCAGTACCAGGAAGCTGAAGAGTAGTGGAATCCCTTT
>NW_022639652.1:548029-550384 GCF_010583005.1 Odontomachus brunneus
GTTGTAACGTCCCAGCCCCAGAAAACTTCAATTTTTCGCGATCATTATGATATATAAACTCTGTGATAACCAGAGGCCGATTCGTGCTGACCTGAGACATAGAACGTCGAATGAACCAAATAGTATACTTAAATACTTCGAAGCGCTATATGAGAAGTCACGATATCGGTAGACAAAGACGGAATATATTTTAGGCAAATTGATTCGCAGTAGAAATAATTAAGAATTCAAAAGGTACGTTAAAGATAACAATCCAATGTCCACGATATCATGAGCTCCCATAGAATAAACTCTAATTAGTTAATATAAGTTTTATTGTATTTAGAAACAAGGAATCTTACTAATTCACTCGTCAAAAACGGCCAAGGATAAAATCAGACTATTATAGAAATGAAGTATTCATATAACCACTCAAAAGGCCATACATGACGAAGGAATTGGTAGGAAACTCAAATAATATAGAATATTCGCATAGCGAACTCGCTAGGACACGAACAAACGCGTTCAGCATGATATCATCGCGTCGCTATGCATCACGCCACCGTACATCACGTCATCCGGCCACCCGCACGCGGTACCGAGAAGCTGAAGAGCGGTGGAATCCCTTTGGAAAAGACCGACTCGGGGACCACCATGCCACTCTGAAATTCGGCGCTGCAGCCCGACCGCCGTCGGAAGCCGCCGGAACCGAACGAAGCCCCGTCGGAGGCCCTATAAAAGCCGTGCCCCCGGAGCGCCCGGGCAGTTCCGCAAAATTTTTCATAAATCTTAAACGTAATTCTCGACGTAGTGCAGTTCTACACACAGTCTCACACATCTTGCACTCGTCCATCTGCCGAACTCAACTCATACACTTAAAAATACACTTCAACCTTTGTACTAATTTCTCTCACCGACCCGTTGCTAAAAAGCATTTGTTCGGGAGATCGTATACACAAATACACAAGTTAACGACTTTACATCGGGGACGACTCCGAGATTTACAATTTCCAAAGAGCCCATCGCCTGCCACATTAAGGTGATCATCCGGGCCCTTCTACTGACAGCCAGTCAACATTGTGAGCCCATGCGAGCGTGACCTGGCGAGTTACTATTATATCGACACATTACTGCGATAAACAATCGTAAGTTTACTTCGTATACACACCCTAGCATTTAGAATATTCACACAAGAAACTATAAGAGATTTATTACTGTCAATATATGCTGTATTTTATCTTAGTCTTACGATTATTATAATCACTTGGCAACACATAGCCTTTGAATATTCAATATAATAGAACCATTCTAGCATAAATACCGGTCGCAACACCTTTTTAGTATTCGCTCTCATTTCCCATATCAAGTTACAACATATTCTCTTTAAGGGCGACTTTGCTAATTCTTATCCAGCCTTACCTCGCGTATATCCTTTGGTCTCTAGACTTCTTGGACTGAACAGTCTAACGAAGACCTATTATACACTACAATTTTATATATATCACACTACATTATTATATCACACTTTAAGATAAAATATATTGACATTATATTCAAATTCTATAGTCATATGATTCAAGCTCCTTTCTACCTGATCCAGTTAGTATAATTTTATAATCTCTAAGAACGATCTATTATTTTCCATCCCTAACCCACTCTCGTACATACATATATACACTTTACTGCAGAGCTGCGGTAGTCCTAGTGTCTACCATATACGCCTTCGCCATAGCGTTTCTTTCTCTCTCTATCTCTGCTTCAGGTAGCTTAACTGCTCCTGGCAGATTCTTTTGCTTATAATACAGAGCTCTGACAGTTTCCGCAGCGTCTCGTATGCTCCGGAACTTAATATTAATACAGCGAATTGCAGAGTAGCGCGTGATGAGGATTTACTAAGCGTGGGATTTTTGAACGAGACTCTGACAGAGCTCCTTGATTGTTGAGCCTCATTAAGAATACACTAAAGCCAAATTGAGTTTACCCTCCTAATATTCCTTATTCATAAATCAAAACCTATTTCGATCGTTCTTATGGACTTTTGTCTTTCATTTACTTTTACATTATTGAAATATATGAATTCATTTTCAATATATTAATTACCTTTTCATTTATTATTAGAGAACGAATAAAACACGTGGTAAATATAAATTCATTTTATTCAGTTCATACATTCCTCGATCAAATATAGAATCAATAATTCATCATTTATCACAGTTATCATTACATTATTTCTTGCACAACACTACACTCGCTTGAAACTTCCTCTCGGTGCACAGCTCTCCACCTCCCCAGACTATTGCCGGTGTATGCAGGTAGGTCTAAAACAAAGAGAGAGCAAACGTTTCGTTAATCTGAGCGACCAAACGGGACGTTACA
>NW_022639652.1:550394-551186 GCF_010583005.1 Odontomachus brunneus
ATAGGTCTAAAACAAAGAGAGAGCAAACGTTTCGTTAATCTGACCGACCAAACGGGACGTTACACTGTACCCTTTATCAAGCCTCTCGTTCCGGGACAACCAGGTCCCAACGCCCCTGCTGGAAAATTCTGCCGTTATTGTAAAACTGAGGGACATCTTATTAGCGACTGTATTAAATTAAAATACCGAAATTCTTATTCACACCAGACATCTGCCTCTTCAACGCAAAATATTGAATCGGGAAACGAGACACGCGCACCGGTAACGAGCGACGTCCGCCGGGACGCGACGGAAAAAACAGGACGTCCGAATGTAAGATTTCAGGAGACAAGCGAGCCTGTCCAGTGAGGGAAATAATCAAAAGCGCTCCAAATGTAATTTTGTCTTCTGAAGATTTAAATAGAGCCTATACTTTCATGGTCGATTCAGGGTCCGACGTTAATTTAATAAGACAAGAGTGTCTCAAGAGTTACATAAAAATTGATAAAAATGACGAAATGATATTACAAGGCATTTCGCCTGAACCCGTTCGTACCCTAGGCTCTACATTTATTATTTTACTCGGGAAACAAACTAAATTTCATATTTTACCCGAGAATTTTTCACTTAAACAACACGGTGTCTTAGGCACCGCGTTCTTTATCCAACATGACGCGACTATTAATTGTAAAGAGAATTCAATTTCTTGTGACACAGTATGCATTCCGCTCGCCGAGGTAGAACATATGGAAATTCAACCGCGCACTGTAGCACCCTTTTGTGTCGTAATTACTAACCCTGAGAAATCTCAAG
>NW_022639652.1:551672-552639 GCF_010583005.1 Odontomachus brunneus
ACTAATTCAAACTCCTAGAGAAGAAAACAGACATGTACTTATAGACGAACATCATTCATCTGCCATAGGCGGGCATAAAGGAGTAACAAAAACATATAATAGATTAAAGACGAATTATTCTTGGCCCAATATGAAAAGGGATATCCAAAAATTTATTCAACGATGCAAGGAATGTCAATTAAAAAAATTAACGCGAATTAAAATCAAGCAACCTATGATTATCACGGACACACCCGGTGCCGCTTTTGACAAAATCGCGTTAGATATAGTGGGACCTTTACCCACGACTAATAATGAAAATACACACATTCTCACAATTCAAGATTTACTTACGAAATATTCAGTAGCGATCCCTTTGAGAGAAACAACCTCATTGGCAATAGCAGATGCCTTTACAAAAAATTTTATCTGCATTTACGGAGCCCCTAAATCTCTTTTGACCGATCAAGGCTCCAATTTCTTAACTTCTTTAATGCGAAACCTTTCGAAAAAATTCGGCATTAAACAATATAAAACAACAGCCTACCATCCGCAATCTCAAGGCTCCATCGAGAGATCACATCACTCGCTAACCGAGTATTTAAAGACACAAATTACGAAGGAAAATAATTGGGACGACTATTTGAGTTTAGCTATGTTTTCTTATAATACAAGTGTCCACGAGAGCACTCAATACACACCCTTTCAATTAATTTATGGACGAATACCCCACTGTCCCTCATCACAAAATACACTTGAGGAGAATTTAGAGCCGACCTATAAGGAATACCTATCCGATTTATTTCAACATTTGCAGGAAACCCAGGAAGAAGCTAGGCAAAACTTAATTAAATCAAAAGAAAGAAATAAATATTATTATGATAAACATATGAACCCTACGAATTTTAAAGAAGGAGATTTCGTATTTTTATTAAAAGAACCTACAAAAGGAAAGTTTTCTGACCAATATACCGGTCCATATAAAGTT
>NW_022639652.1:552948-555079 GCF_010583005.1 Odontomachus brunneus
ACACTTGAGGAGAATTTAGAGCCGACCTATAAGGAATACCTATCCGATTTATTTCAACATTTGCAGGAAACCCAGGATGAAGCTAGGCAAAACTTAATTAAAAATCAAAAGAAAGAAATAAATATTATTATGATAAACATATGAACCCTACGAATTTTAAAGAAGGAGATTTCGTATTTTTATTAAAAGAACCTACAAAAGGAAAGTTTTCTGACCAATATACCGGTCCATATAAAGTTTTGGAAATCTTACTAAATAATAATATTATTATCCAATACGGAAACACAACACGTACAGTGCACATGGATAAGCTAAAACTTTCACACATTGAGCCGGGATGAACATAATTAATGTACACCTCTGTTTCAGGGTGTTCCTGGTGTACAATTCACAGCCTTCAAGGACCGTCCGTAATCTTTCAGACACTCAGCAACCTATCAACCTAAGGTGCATACGGACGGAGGGCTTTAAACACGTTTCCTCTAACTTATTATTGTGTCATTTTTGCCTAATTAACGATTTTCTTAACAGCTAAGAACCCTTTGAAAAATTAATTTCACACCACTTTACTCTCAGCAACCAGTATAGCATTAGAAATTGCGATTATTGTCATATGCCCCTAGGCATTAATAAGCCTATATACGATTGCTTCGTTTGCTATCAATTTTACAAAACTAACCCTTCAAGTAAACCACCCTATAATAATATCTTCATAATTCCAAACAATGAGTAAATTACAGGAAGTATTGACAGCTTACCCTGGTATGCTGAACGTAAGATGTATCATACTAGAAGGATATAAATATCAAAACCAACTAGGCGCCTTATGCACCAAATGTTATATTCGAAAATCACTCCCATTAGGACTAAAATACGGCATTTTTCATGGCTTTGCTTTAGGGCAATTAGAATTAGCTTACTGTTTAAATTGCCATCATAATCTCACGATAATAGAACCTATTATATATTGTCTCCCGTGTTTCCATAAATACAGGCGAATCCTTGACATGCTCCAGAGCAACGGACGCAATACGAGCACACTAACCTCCATAACATATAGCCATTTTACTAACAAAGTCATAAAAATTGACTTTTCAGATGTGCCGACCGATACCCCCAGTACCATATAAACATCCTTTCGATAAAGCATTCCCGGGACTCGACTCGACACATTGTACCATCGCTTTAGCATACACCGCCCAGCACGAATCGAACGAAGCCTTATGCGTCACTTGCGTTTATAGTTTAGATTATCCCCCTGAATATGATATCGCCGAATGGCATGGCTTTATATCCAACCAACCTTTAATCATGCCATGCATTAGATGCGGCATAAATACAGCCGAAAGCCGGCCTTTAATTAAATGCTTTAAATGCTATTCATTATACATAGAATTGATTACATTCATAAGACATGAATCAGAGGTAGACCCCGTCGACATTAACACCTTAATTTTTGATCATAGGAAAAATGACCTTATAGAACTAACCCTGTTACCAACCGACACACCCCATATTAATACTACACTTCTTGATAACATAGAATAAGAAAAACGCAATTATCTATTATCTTTTAACCCTCACATATTCACATTATACACTTAAATAATAAGCCACTTTTATACTACGATATCACCAGCCTTACATTATATAGCCTTATATATAAAAAATCTGGTGGCATTGAAAAAAAAACATAGTTACCTACTACATTTTAATTCTTACATATACATATATCCATATCTTATATTTAGATAGTAAGAACACTCTTACATTAAGCCACCATTAAACCCAACACCATATTACATATAAAAATCTGGTGGCGACGACTTAATAATTATAAAACATCGATTCACTCTCAGTATTATTATATCATACAATATCTTATAATGAAGATATAATATTCCTCTCTTATTATTAGCAGTTCTAGTTTTAATAAATTAATACTAATCCCCGACTACAAGGGGCAGAAAAAAAAAAAAAAAAAAACAACAAAAAAAACATATAATAATAACATCCCATTTAATAGCCTAAGTTATAATTAAAATATGGAATAGATTATATAAAATAGAAAAGACAGTTACCACGGGTCCCACAGTTAAATACTTGGGACTCGTCTTGGATGGTAAATGGG
>NW_022639652.1:557136-557520 GCF_010583005.1 Odontomachus brunneus
CGCCGGGGGGAAGCCGGGACCGGGGGCGGGTCGCCCCCTGGCGGGACCCAGCGGGGATCTCGTCTTGGGGCGGCTTGCCCCTGGGGCGAGTACGCCCTGTCCCGGTTCTCCCCCTCTCCCCTACAGGTCGCTTTGGGGGGTGTGCGGGGGCGCACCCTCCTATCATAGCGACCCGGGAGGGAGGCGGCGCGGTGTTGGGTCGCACCGCGCCGCTGATCAGGAGGAGCTGTGACCGGGGGTGATTTATTACCCCCGGTCCGGGAGGGGTCCTCAGGACTGCGGAGGGGGGTCCGCGGAAGTAATGCGCAAGTGGTTCCCGCGGGCCCCCTGATGACCGCTGAGGACGGACCCGCCAGGGGTTTTAGTGGGTAGGGCCCCCGCCGA
>NW_022639652.1:557798-563146 GCF_010583005.1 Odontomachus brunneus
CCGGCGACTCCCTTAGGGCCGATGGGCCCAATCGCCGGTAGGGGTAGGCGGCCCTGACTCCAATCGCCCGGCCGGCTAGGGCCGTTAGGTGGGGCTTACTCCACCACCAGTCTCGGGGACGGGGTTGGGGGGACCTCCCCCCCGGGGCGGGTAGTTCTCGTCTCGGGGTAACAGGAGAAGGTCCCACACGAGTAGGCATTGCACGCCGGACTGGCAGCTGATAGTGTGGGACACCCTCGATCCGTCCCTACTCGGGCCCCGGCTCGGGTAGGGTGGGGAGAGGAACCCACACCCGGGATGGCACGTCGGAAGCCTCCGACAACCCGGGGGGTGGAGGGGTGCGCGGGCCGCTCGGACATATTCCGAGGCCTGGGTCGCGCACCCTGGAATGACCTTCCCGCCGGATTTCCCCGGAGGTTACTCCGGGTCGGCGGTACGGGAGGGGGGGGTCGCATGGACCGGTACATTGGCCCTCCCCACATTCAGTGGAGAGGTGCCGCACCCTGGCAACCCTGCGACTCCTCCTGGTCACGATCGCACGCGACGTGACCGGCCGTGAGGGCCCCCCCGTGTGGGCAGCTGCGCACGGGGAGAGTTAGGGTTCTGCGTGGTATTAGGACCTTAACTTAGTTTCCGCCCAAAAAATACTGAGAAAAAGCATTTATTGTAAAAAATTTATTTAAATTATTTCAATGAAAGTATTTTCCATCACTTTCTACAACTTTTTGCCATCTTTCTGGCAACTGGGCGATACCATCTCGATAAAACGATGTTTGTTTCGAAGCAATCCATTCGTCCACCCATTCTCGCACTTCTTCAACATTTCGGAAGCGTGTACCACTCAAGCCGTGCTGCATCGATCTGAACAAGTGGTAATCAGAAGGCGCTATGTCTGGTGAGTACGCTGGGTGAGGAAGAGTTTCCCATTCGAGCTGCGTCAGTGTTTCTTTGACGGTTTTTCCAGTGTGTGGCCGAGCGTTATCGTGTAAGAGAATAACTTTGCGCCTGTTACTCGCTATTGCTGGTCTTTTTCGCAACAGCTCATCATTCAATTTGTTCAATTGACATTTGTAGACATCGGCAGTAACAGTTTCGTTTGGTTTCAGCAGTTCGTAGTACAGCACTCCTTGCTGATCCCACCAAATGCAAAGCATTACCTTATGACCGTGGATGTTCCGTTTTGGCTGCGATGTTGATGGTTGTCCTGGGTCTACCCATGATTTTTTGCGTTTGGGATTGTCGTAGTAGATCCACTTTTCATCGCCAGTCACAATACGCCACAGAAAACTCTTCTTTTTTTGCCTGGCAAGCAACGAAACCGTGATATTGAAACGGTTGTGAATGGCACTTTCAGACAATTCATGTGGTACCCATCTTCCTTCCTTTTGGATCTTTCCCATGGCGTGTAAACGTTTGGAAACAGCTGCTTCAGTAACTCCTAGCTCGTTTCCAAGTTCTTGTAACGTTCGAGCCGAGTTTTCATGCAATAATGCTAGCAATTCATCGTCTTGGAATTTTTTTGGCTGTCCTGAGCGTGGTTTGTCATTGACATCAAAATCATTACTTTTGAATCGTCTATACCACTCTTTACATGTTGTATGTGATGGAGCTCGATCACCATAACCTTCTTCAAGTAATCGATGAACTTCTGCTACACTTTTTTTCAAATCAAAATAGTGCAAAAGCACATGTCGAAAAAACACTTTATCGCGTTCCATTTTTCACAAAGCAAAAGAAATTGTTGTTTAGGAAAATAATTGTGTATGCTGACTGAATGTTATCGAGAAATGTCGAAATTAATCACAAACTACCTGTTTCGTTAGTAATGACTACTAGAACTGTTTGCATTGCCATCTAACATTTGCGGGCGGAAACTAAGTTAAGGTCCTAATATTTGCCAGGACCCCTACAGCGCAGGTCCGGCAATTGTCGGACCTGTCCATATTGTAAACCCCCGGGAATCGTTATGTAATGTCTATGACGAGCCTCCGGGGAAGCGAGAGCCTTGGCTTAAACGCCTGGGCCGCGAGGACGGGGACCTCTATAAAAAACCCCCCCAATCCTAAGCTTGGGAGCCGCGGCGAGAGGATGAGTGGCCGGCGGGTTAGCCGGTCGCGAGCGGTCCACCCCGGGGCACCTGGCGCACCCCGGGTGTATCAAGCCCGAACCCAAGCGTGGGGCTCCGCCTGGGGGGTACATACTTCCTCCAGCATTCATGGCCTGCTCCGTAAGCCCTCGGGTGAGAAGGGGCGGGCAACCAAAGATATGACTACAATCCAAACAAAACAAATAGATGTAGTAGGAGGAGAGGAAGAGGAGATGGAGGCATATGCTTCTCTCTCCGATGGGCGTGACACGCCCAACGCCGAGCCGTCCACCAGCTCGGCCGGGAGGAAAGAGGCCAATGGCGGCCTCTTTGATGAGTCTGGGGCGGGCGAACGCCCCAGCGAGAGTGCGGGGCGCCAAGCGAGGCCATTGTCGGCCTCGATGCGCTCCCGCAGCAACGGAGCGGGCAGCCTCGGTGCGGGGGGAAGCGACGGCGACATTAGCTCGCGGTCGGTCTCCCCCGCGCCGAGTCAGAGGTTTGCCAAGAAGGATGGGCGGGGGCGGCCTGCCACGCGTTCCCTTCCAGGGGACCACACGGCGGCCGCTCGCGCATTTAGGAAGCAAGAGAAGGAGGAGCGTGATGCGATCGCTGATGTGGAGCGGATCAGAGACCCGACCATGCGCGCCCAGTCGAAAAGGGCCCTCCAAACGCTAGAGGAGGAGGGGAGGATCCTCCGCGACCTGCGGTCTAAACAGACCGCTGAAGTCTCGTCGATGGCCATAAGGGCCATCGACGAGGTGAAAAAGGTCGCGGAGCGGTCAAAAAACCTAAAAGGAGCTTATAAGGGGGCCCTTTGGGACGCCACGGCCACTCTGGCCGCATGCAGCCTCGCTCTAGCTCAGAGGACCGAGATAATCGGTGGCTCTGAGCAGAGCGAGGCTGCCAGAAAGGAGCAGGAGGCGGCCTCGGCCGAGATGGAGCGCCTTCGGATCGAGGGCGCTCTGCTGCGGCTCGAGGTCGACAGCCTCGGCAACGAATTGGAGAGGGCCCGAGCATCCGGCCCCTCCAGTGTGCCAACGGCGATCTCTCCGATGGAGATCGACGGGCCCGCGGCACACAACACGGAAGTAGATCGGCGGACGAGATGCAACTCCCGGGACTCGTCTGCCGACCGAAAAAGGAAGAGAACGGAGGAGGCTGGGGGGAATCCCTGCTCCCCACCCGGCCCCTTTTGGATAAAAGGAACAAAAAGAGGAGGGTGATCCGGATCGACCGGTCACCCTCCTCCAGTGAGGAGGAAGCGTTGAAGGAGGGAGGCGCCGGGTGTGTCCATCCACTCCTGCCGACTCCCGACGAAGAATTAGTCGGGAAACAATGTCGGGAGGAGGTGGAAAGGGACATCAGGGAGAGAACTCTTCCCCAAAGGGGGGCTCCCCCTCTTCGGGCCCGCAACGGTCCCGTGGAGGGGGTGGCTCAATACCCACCAGAGGGGAAGAGAAAGAAAAAAAATAATAAAAAGAAGAAGACCACGGTCGTGGTGACGGCGGGCGTGGGGGCAATACCCGCGGCCCGCCGGATCACTGGCGGACGACCACAGGGGCCTGCGAGAGGGGGACACCCCTCGACCGACGGCACGCCCACTGTGGTCGCGGGATTGTGCGGCGGGGAACTGGAGGCCCTAGTAGTGGCCCTGGTTCCCCGCCTCATGGAGGCCATGGGGGCCGTCATCCCCGGGATTACGCCCGGGGAGCGGCCCGCCTGGCCCCTTGATAAGGGGAGCAAAAGGGTGGGAGGGGGGGGCGGGGAGGGGATCCGCACAACGCGCCTCGAGCCCCCCCAAAATCAAGTCCTCCGCGTCCTCTACCCCCGCCGGGGCCAAACGGCCTGAGGTGGCGGGGGTGAGCGGGCGGAGGAAGAAAAAGAAAAAGAAGAAGAATGGCGAGGGCGGTCCGCTACCCCAAGCGGGTGGGAGGGCCGCCCCTTGCAGATGTACCTGCTCTTGTGGGGGGGCCAAACCCCCCCCCGCAGGACCGGACAACGCCGGCGCGATCGGCCGGGGCAGCCGACCCTCCCTCCTCCGCCACCGAGCCCGAGACTACCTGGGCCCGAGTGGTTGGGAGGGGGGAGAAGAAGGGAGAGGGGAGGGGCAAACAGGCCCCTCTACCCGCCCCCCGAAAGCCGTGGCCCCAGAAGGGTACCGCGGCCAAGGGGGGTGACAAGAGGGTAATGCGGGATGGGGGAGGCGGGACTAAATCCGTCCTCCCAAAGGCTCCTCGTACCGCCGCCGTCACGGTGAGCTGCCCAACGGGCAGCTACGCCGAAGTCATGCGGCGGGCGAGGGGCCAAATACATTTAGGCAAGATAGGGATCGGGAATCTCAGGACCAGAAGAGCCGCAACAGGCGCACTGGTCCTCGAGATCCCCGGTCCCGAGGGACAGGCCAGGGCGGATGCCCTGGCTAAAAGTATGTCGGCCCTCTTCGCTGACAATAGGGACGTGCAAATTGCGCGTCCCTCGAAGAGGGCCGACATCCGGGTCGGCGACCTCGACGACTCGGTCATCGTGGAGGACGTGGTCTCCGCGGTGGCGGTCGCCGGGGGCTGCGGGCCCGGCGAGATTAGGGCTGGGGCAATCCGCCCGGGTGCGGACCGGATGGGGACAATCTGGATACAGTGTCCCCTTCCGGCCGCACGGAAGATCGCGGGCGGAGGACGGTTCAAGGTGGGGTGGTCCTCCGTCCGAGTTGAGGCCCTGACGAAGCGCCCCCTCCAGTGCTTCAAATGCCTGGAGTGGGGCCACGTCAGGGCCCTGTGCAAAAGTAAAGCCGACCGCAGTGGTCTATGTTACCACTGCGGTTCGGCCGGCCACAGGGCCGCGGCGTGCGAGGCACCGGCGACATGCCCGGTGTGTCGCGACGCCGGGCGGCCCTGTGGCCACAGATTGGGAGGCCCCGCTTGCCAAATGGCAAAGCGGGGCAAGGGGGGAAAGAGTAAGAGGAGGAGGCGCAAAGCCTCCAACACCCCTCCCACCCCTCCCCCCGGGAAGGAGAAGGAGCCCCCCCCTCAACTAAAGGGAGGGGCGCCACTACCAGGGACCCCAGTCCCTCCCGCGGACTCTGCACCCAAGGAGCAGAGGTTGCCGCGGGGGGCTGGGGCCGGCGGGGGAATAGCCTCGCGGGAGAGGGGAAACCCCAACGATGGTCCCCCTCCTGCGGGGACGAAAGGGGAGGGCCTGGAGGAGAGCGGTGCTAAGCCGTAATGGCTACCCGCCTCCTCCAGGCGAACCTCAACCGCGCTCGCGG
>NW_022639652.1:564410-565858 GCF_010583005.1 Odontomachus brunneus
AAATATCTGGGACTCGTCTTGGATGGTAAATGGGGGTTCCAGAAACACTTCGAGCTTCTAGCCCCCGGGTTGGGCAGGGTGGCCAACATGTTAGGTGGCCTCCTGCCCAATCTCGGCGGCCCTAAGAGGAAGGCACGGCGGCTGTATGCCGGCGTCGTCCAGTCCATGGCCCTATACGGGGCCCCGGTCTGGGCAAGTGCGATGGCGACAAACCGGCGCATAACTGCGCTGGGACACCGCGCTCAGCGGTGGGTCGCCATTCGCCTCGCCCGGGCCTATAGGACGACGTCGCATATGGCCGCCACGGCCCTGGCCGGTCTCCCCCCGCTGGAGCTCCTTGCACAAATGCACGCCGAGAACTATCGGCGTGTTAAGGAGCTCCGTGCCGGGGGAGACCACGAACACCTGGCCAGGGCCATAGGTAATGCAAGAGTGCAGGCCCGTCAACGCCTCCTCCTAAGGTGGGGCATCCACCTGGAGGAGGCGACGGGCCATTCGGGAATGAGGGTCGCCGAGGCCATTCGGCCCTGTCTACAAGAATGGGTAGACAGGGCCCGCGGAGAGCTGTCCTTCCGGACAACGCAGGTACTCACCGGACATGGATGCTTCGGTGAGTACCTGCACAGGATAGGTAGGGAGCCTAACTCCCGCTGCCACCACTGTGGCGATGAGGTGGACTCGGCGCAACACACCCTGGAGGAATGCCCCTCCTGGGTTGTGGAGCGCCGGGTCCTGACAGACGTGGTGGGGGCGGACCTCTCTCCCCCGGCCCTTATAAGGGCCATGCTTGGGGGAGACGAGGGCTGGTCTGCCGTCACCTCCTTCTGCGACACAGTCGTGTCGCAGAAGGAGGAGGCGGAGAGGGTGCGGCGGGGCGAGGCCGCCGCACCCGGAGAAGGGGCGAGGCGCCGCAGAAGGAGAGCGGCGCCTCGCCTACCCGCGCATCAGCGCGGGGTGGAGGGGCGGCGCATTCGCGGGCGGGGGGGACGCCACCGCTGGCGTTTCCTCCCCCGGGGTATCCGCGCGTGCGCCGCAGCCCCCAACAATGCCGCCGCGCCCTCCTGATCAACGGACGGCCCGGCGGGGGGGGAGACAGGAGGCGCCTGGTCGGGCGGGGGAGACGCGCTGCAAGGCGCTACTCCCCCCCCGTGACAAGAAGTCAAACCAGGCGCCTCCGGGAGGGGGGCAGGGCGGCCGGTCTGCAAGGGCGGACTCTCAGGCCGCCCTCCCCCCTCCCAGTGCCAGGAGGCTCCTGACCGGGAGGGGCGGAGGGAAATTAAACCCCTCCGCCCCCTAGCAAACTCGGTCGGGAGCGTAGGGGCGGGCCGGGTCCGGACGGGACCGGACCCGGCCACCAACGCCCCTACAGTGTGAGGTGTGACCGGACGGGGGGGCCCACGTCCGGTCATAGAGGATAGGAACAGCGGGCCGGGAGGGTAATATCCCTC
>NW_022639652.1:565954-566694 GCF_010583005.1 Odontomachus brunneus
AAGCCACGTTAAACCTAACACCATATTACATAAAAATATGGCGACTAAAAATCTGAAGGCGCTACATGAAACCTGATGACGGACTACAAAACACCGTTTTACTTACCATACTGTTACATCGTACTATATTTTATAATGAAAAATAATATTTTTACCTTACCGTCCGAGTCTTCATAAAATAATGCTAATCCCCGACTACAAGGGGCAGAACAAAGGAGAGAGAAAAAGAAAAAAAAAACAACAAATAATAATAATAATTTTATTTCCTTTTTTTTAATAGCGTAGAATACATTAAAATTTTAGGATAAGTTATAAATTATGCTACTTTGCAGGAGTCAACAACAACATGCTACTCGTGGGCATTTTGTGTAACGTCTTCTGTGACCGCTCAGACACAAAAAGAGTTATGCTCTCTTTTGTTTTAGGCCTGCCTGCATTCAGCGACAATAGCCAGGGCTGGTAGAGAGCCGTGCACCGAGAGGAAGTTATGCGTGTGTGTGATTAAATAAAGTAAAAGAGAAATGATTTAAATGTTACAATTTATTTATTGAAAACGTAACTTCTTACTTGGGTTAATATAAGTTGAAAATGTTACTCTAATTAATAGTAACCTTGACAAAATGAAGTTATAATGCAAAGAGAATTCAGTTGGTGTATGTAAATGGAATGAAGAATAAAGTAATCTTCGTTTGTAAGCTCGAAGTTGTATATTAGTATCTTGAGGTTATACTTTAGGAATA
>NW_022639652.1:566704-566856 GCF_010583005.1 Odontomachus brunneus
TATTTTTTAGGATGATGGAACAACGAAAAGGAACGATCGGCGGCAGATGGTCCCAGGCACCCCCGGGTCGTCAACGGACGATGGGCCACACGAAACCGGCGCGTCAACGGCGGGCGCGTCGGTGGGTTCTGCAACCGCCGGGGGAAGGGGGG
>NW_022639652.1:566866-567359 GCF_010583005.1 Odontomachus brunneus
CACATTTACTAACGCTTCGACTGCGGCTTGTTCGCTACTTGTTAAATCTTTATGCAAATCTAAGTTCGAATTCGGAACCTTTTGATCTTTAGGTAATAACTCAGTGTATTTAGGCTCCTCTTTAATAACGGGTACGGTCGGCGTGACAGGCCTTGGTGGAAGTGGTCTCAGTGACGCGCGAACCTCAATAAAATAATTTCCTGAATTTAGAATAAAGTACCCTCTTTCCGAAGGGTTAGGAGAGCTGGGCACAACGGAGACAGGTTCGCCTCGCTCCGCGGTGCGTGCAATCCACCTGCGTAGTCGCTCTTTATGTTTCCTGCCGCTTCTCTTCGGCATCTAATATATTGAATGAAATATGCTAAGTTGTAACTTGATTTGAACTCAATATGAAACTCAGTAAGAACGATTTAAGTAAGTCGGTATGGGTGTAAAGCAGAAATATAACCTCTGGTCTCTCAGTCCTTAAGTTGTAAGATCCTGTTCGCAATGG
>NW_022639652.1:567369-567542 GCF_010583005.1 Odontomachus brunneus
ATAAAATCCTGTTCGCAATGGATCAGTTGAAGTCTCGATCAGATCTCGACTGACTCGCTAGCCAGGAAATCCTCACGCGCTACTTCACAATTCGCTGTATATTAATTAAGTTCCGGAGCGTTCGTGAAATGCTGCCGAGAACTGTCAGAGCTCTGTCTTAAGAAGCAGAAGAT
>NW_022639652.1:567552-567702 GCF_010583005.1 Odontomachus brunneus
AGGGATATGGAAAGGAAGGGGAAGGACAAAATGGTGGGAGGGGGTAAGAGAAGGAAGCTTGATTAGCACGAGGAAGGCGGAGGGACCCAGGAGTATGAGGAATGTGCGGGAATGGCACGGGAGAAGGAAAGCGAAGAGGAAGAAAGCGGA
>NW_022639652.1:567946-568081 GCF_010583005.1 Odontomachus brunneus
GTTGAAGTCTCGATCAGATCTCGACTGACTCGCTAGCCAGGAAATCCTCACGCGCTACTTCACAATTTGCTGTATATTAATTAAGTTTCGGAGCGTTCGTGAAATGCTGCCGAGAACTGTCAGAGCTCTGTCTTA
>NW_022639652.1:568091-568321 GCF_010583005.1 Odontomachus brunneus
GAGCAAGGAAAGGAAATGGAAGGAAGAGAAGGAGATGTGGAATGTGGAAAGGAAGGAATGGATGAGGGAACGGGAGAAGGCGGCGAGCTTAGCTGCGGAGTCGACCGCCGGGAGGAAGAAGAAAAACGTGACGAATCGGGCCGTGTCTCCGTTTCCGGAGGCGCGGCCCGATAGGACGGTCAGGGCGACGTCCCCGCTGCGGGGCGCCGCGCCGGTCGGACGGCTGGCGG
>NW_022639652.1:568331-569988 GCF_010583005.1 Odontomachus brunneus
CGCTGCCTAGCACATTAGCAGTATTATGGTGTTACAGCGAACACCGCAGCTCTGCAGGAATGTGTGTAAAAGCGTATGGCTTACGACTGGCGCATGTGCCAGTGAAGCGTCGAGACCAAAGACGAAACGCAAGGTAATGCAGGGTGTGAGGGATGTATAGGAAAAGAATCGTTCTTAAAGAGAGCAGTAATGTATGAATTGTATAATATATTTTAAGAGCGAATACAATTATGGTATTTAAACGAGATTTTTATATGTAACGACACTATAAGCTATTGAGTAGTACGAGTAATACAATAAAAAGTACTAGAATAGTACTAGAATTAAATCAAAAATAATGAATTTAACGATAGGTGGTCGCTCGGATCCTACCGGTCAAGTGTTCGAGTATAATTAGAAAATAAACTCACGGTCGCTTATAGTAGAGATCCGTTAATTGTGGTAGAACTCGCCTGGGCACGTTAATACTGACGCAGCAGTCCGCTCACAGGTCGATCGTAGATGGTCCGAACAAATGCGTAAAGCAACGGGTCGGAGAGTAACAAAGGCTCACGCAGCAGCGTGAACAGATACGTGTATGGTCTTGAAAGTTTCCCGAACAAAAGCTAGCGAAGGCGCACGCAGCTACGGGTTGTATAGTCCTCAAAAATTCCCGAACAAATGCGAGGAGCGCTCCGGGAGCACGCCTTTTATAGGGCTCCGACGGGAGCTTCGTACGTTCCCGACGCTTTCCGACGGCGGTCGGCTCGCAGCGCCGAATTCCACGACGCCTCGGTGGTCTCGAGTCGGTCTATCCCAAAGGGATTCCGTCGCTCTTCAGCTTTTCGGTACTGCGTGCGGGTGGCTGGATGACGTTATGTGCGATGGCGTGATGCATAGCTTCGAGATGATGTCATGCTGAGTGCGTTCTGTCGTGCCTAAGCGGGTTCGCTTCGCGAATATTCTTATATTATTCGGCTTACCTACTAATTCCTTCGTCATGTATGGTTTTCACTAACTACTTGCTTTACCAGTATTGACAATATATTGAGTTTTATTTTTAACCGTTTCTGACGATTGAACGAGTAAGGTTTGCCGTTAGAACAGTTTAACTTATGTACTACCTCTCAGTTTAGCGCAAATCGGCCTCGGGTTAGAGTGATATCATGGTATTATAACGGCGTGAAAATTTAAAGATTTTAGGGGCTGGGACGTTACACCTCCCCCCTTTTAAAAACAAATTCCGATGTTTTCGGAGGGATTTGTTCTAAAGCCGAGAGTCGCCTGTTTAATTCCTGATATGCTACAGTTGGTGTAGTGGTTGTGTTAGAAGGGTTTGGGGCTGTGGCGGTGGTTTGTCCGTTCTTTACGATGGTTGGTTGAGTTGAGATTGGTTGAGATTCTTCCTTGTTGTCTTGCGGGTTGCTGCTGGTGTTGCCTTTCTCTTTCGGTTGCCTTGGTCTATGTGCGAGGTGGAGTAGCAGGTGGGTGAGCGAGCTCCATATGGCTCCTAGGAGATGCAGGCTGCAGCCGTATAGTGTGTGCAGGGCGTATCCGTGGATGGCGGTATCTATAATGATTTTGATTACTCGGATTATTATGAAAATTCCAAGCACTCCTGCAGTGGCTGACCCGAATGTAACGAAACCACCCCAGAGTTTGGATGCTGTACTCTGGG
>NW_022639652.1:571954-573279 GCF_010583005.1 Odontomachus brunneus
CAATTTCTAATAGTGTATTGGTCGCTGATGATTAAATAGTGCGAAATTAATTTTTCAAAAAGTTCCGAGCTGTTGTAGAAATCATTGATTAGACAAAGATGACATAATAATGAGTTAGAGGGAACGTGCTTAAAGCCCTCCGTCCGTATGCACCTTGGGTTGGTGGATCGCTGGGTGACAAGAAAATTACAGACGGTCCTCTGGGGCTGCGAATTGTACACCAGGAACACCCTGAAACAGAGGTGTGTGTTAATTGTGTTCATCCTGGTTCAAGATGCGAAAGCTTTAGCTTGTCCACATGCACCGTGCGTGTTGTGTTTCCATACTGTATTGTGACATTATTATTTAGTAGGATTTGTAGGACCTTATATGGTCCGGTATACTGGTCGCTGAGTTTTCCTTTAGTGGGTTCCTTTAGTAAGAATACAAAATCTCCTTCTTTAAATGATGCAGGATTTATACGTCTATCATAATAATGCTTATTCCTTTCTTTTAATCTTATTAAATTTTGTCTCGCTTCGTCTTGTGTTTCTTGTAGTCTTTGGAATAAGTCGGTTAGGTATTCGTGGTAAGTAGGCTCTAAGTTTTCTTCAAGTAATTTTTGGGATGAGGGAAGTCGCGGTACTCGTCCGTAGACTAACTGAAAAGGTGTGTATTGTGTACTTTCGTGAATGCTAGTGTTATATGAAAACATTGCTAATTTTAAGTATTCGTCCCAATTGTTCTCTTTCGTGATTTGTGTTTTTAGATATTCGGTTAAAGAATGGTGAGATCTCTCAATGGATCCCTGGGACTGGGGGTGATAAGCGGTAGTCTTGTACTGTTTAATACCGAATTTTTTCGCAAGATTTCGCATTAGGGAAGTTAGAAAATTAGAT
The DNA here is from genome assembly GCF_010583005.1 of Odontomachus brunneus. Lineage (NCBI taxonomy): Eukaryota > Metazoa > Arthropoda > Insecta > Hymenoptera > Formicidae > Odontomachus > Odontomachus brunneus. The sequence goes on from NW_022639652.1 coordinate 572,833, forward strand.
CCTTGATCTGTTAAAAGTGCCTTAGGGGCTCCGTAGATACAAATGAAATTTTTAGTAAAAGCGTCTGCTATCGCCATAGAAGTTACTTCATTTAAGGGAATTGCTACCGAGTATTTAGTGAGTAAATCTTGGATAGTTAATATGTGAGTGTTTCCTTGTTCTGTAGTGGGTAAAGGTCCAACTATATCTAATGCAATTTTGTCAAATGCAGCCCCGGGGGTATCTGTGATGATCATGGGCTGCTTGATTTTAATTCTTGTTAGCTTTTTTAACTGACACTCTCTACAACGTTGAATAAAACTCTGAATATCCTTTTTCATGTTAGGCCAAGAATAAATAGTTTTTAATCTATTATATGTTTTAGTGACACCTTTGTGCCCACCTATTGCTGACGAGTAATTTTCATCTATGAGCATTCGCCTATTTTCTTCTCTGGGGGTTTGTATT
>NW_022639653.1:0-9106 GCF_010583005.1 Odontomachus brunneus
TGTGTGTGTGTGTGTGTGTGTGTGTTCATATTATCCATTTTCCAAATTTTCCTTCCAAAATTACGCAGAGCACAGCGCGTGAAAAATGAAACTGATGAGAGATGATCTAGCTTTGCGATAAAATCGCCGCTAGTTCGCTTCATATGCTACGTCGTTATTTAACCAATGTTTTTTAACGTAAGTCATTTAAATTTTTCACTGGAAAGATAAAAACATATGCAATAACGCAACCGCAAAGGCGAATTATAATTAAGTATAAGTTTAAGAACCACTAAAAGATGTTAAATTATAGCTGCGAGAGCTCGACGAGCCGTCAGACTACGAATCCACTACGTATATGGATAAAGTTGTTTTGTTTATTAGACTCATGACAAAAATATTGTAACAAAAACGACACAATAAACTATTCGAAAATTAAATCAAAATCATATGCTACGTCGCGTGGTGCTCATTAGTGGTGAGACAAGAGCAGAACGATTGGACGTCTGTCCTTTTCTAACTTACTATCATTATATGGAAGTTTACACTGCAAAAGTGCGTCTGACGGACGTAGGCGCATTTTGGTTAGATGACGTATCCAATAGCGTGTTCGACTGGTCCTGGGTTAATCGCTCCGAGAGCGATTAATGACGTCATAAGTCTCTACTAGCCAATTATAAAGCTTATAAGTACTTGTTCGACCAATAAACGTAGACTGAATGAACATAAATTAACCCAGAATGGGTTAACCTAGAGCCGGTCGAACATGCTATAAAATGCGCTTAGCTCAGGGGGTCGATCATGTATCTTTTCACCTAGGATGAATTCGTGAAAAAGTAAAAATTTTCACGTAAAGCAAAAAAGTGAAAATTCTAATGCGAAAAAGTGAAAAAATGAAAACTTTCATGCGAATTAATATTTCCCCTGAAAAGTAATATCCATATTCATAATAAGTTAATCAATTACGATGGCTGCTGCATGGTGGATAGTTAATGAGGAACAAAACAAAAGAAACGAGAATTTACGTATTATGCGTAAAATTTTAAGAGATACTCAAGATCCTTTTGATATCCTAAAGAAACAATTTCAGGAATTATATAGGTAATTATTATTAGATAATTATTATTAGGTAATAATTATTATTATATTATTGTAATTAATTTTATTATTTTATGTTTTGTTTGTGTGTTACATTCATTCTAAAAAAATAATATATAACATGAAGAAATATTATAAGCAAACATGAGAATATTTATAATCTATTATTTTCTCATTTTAATGTAATTATGCTCTATGCAAACGCGCTGGGTTGAGTTGATACATATACTATAGTAAAACTAACTCAACTCGACTCAACTCTGGGTGTTTCGGAAGCATCCATGGCTTAACATCCAACAAAGAAATCACTAAATTACTTTTATTTTACCATATAAATACTACAAATACGCACACTTACTTTTCACGTTTTAGCCTACACGGTTGATGGCTAAAACGTGAAAAATAATATAATACTATCATCATGTGCAAATATGTAAATTGTAATATTACGCGTATTCCACAATTCAAAACAATGTGCACAACTGCTTCAGTGAATTTTACTTTGTATGGTTGCATACTTTTTTAAAATTGAAATTATATGATAAAGAATTTTGCATAAAATATACAAAGAAAAGATTACAACAATATATTATGCATTATAAATACAGATGTGCATTAAATAAAACAAGTTTATAATAATTATTACAAATATTTAGAAATTGCTCACTTTTCACGATTTTATGCTAGGGAAAAAAGTTATATAAAAAGTTATATGATCGGTAGTCAAATTAAACTTACGTGAAAAGATTCATGATTGATGCCCTGGCCGCTGAATCAGGCCGGTGACCACTCTCAGGGTGGAGTCTCATGGCATGTATTTTCCGCGTACCGCGTAAGCGCGTAACTAATAAATTGCGACGTATAGTATTTCTGTTGGAACTTCTAAAAGAATAGAAAGATGTGATTGGTTACGCGGTTACGCGTTACGCAAAAATATGTGCCATGGGACTCCACCCTCAAGCTTCTCTCTGACTTCAATAACGAGTTACAGAATCCCAGCACTGGGCCCTGATTCTCGAAAAATATCGCATACGATATTTCTATGAAAAGCTACAATTCATGTTATGTATATTTTTATCGAAATATCGGATGTTTACGATAATTCGAGTTGGAGTTTGTACGAGTTAGTTTCATTAGAGCTGAAAAATATGATAGTCACAAGCATCTAGTATTTTCATGATTCATGACAACTCAATGCTGTCCGATAAATCGAGCAGAGTTATAGCGTGTTCGACTAGCCCTGGGTTAATCGCTCCGAGAGCGATTAATGACGTCATAAGCCTCTACTAGCCAATCATAAAGCTTATAAGTACTTGTTCGACCAATAATCGTAGGCTGAATAACCAAGAGTGGGTTAACCCAGAGCCAGTCAAACATGCTATTAGGGTAGCATAGCAGATAGTATATATGTAAGAATTAACAGTATCAGGAAACATAGTTTCGTAAAATATATAACAATAATATTACGAAACAATGAGTTGTTACATTTTAGAAAAATTAAAAGCACTAAATTAAATTATGAAAAAGTATCATGTATTTGTGAAATGTCCAAAAGTAGAAAACAATTATTCTAACCAATTATTAATCTATTATTATTGAATATTTCACAAATACATGATACTTTTTCATAATTTAATTTAATGCTTCTAATTTTTCTAAAATATAATAAATTATTGTTTCGTAATATTATTGTTACATATTTTACGAAACTATGTTATCTAATATTGTTAATTCTTATACATATACTACCCGCTATTCTACCCTAACTCTACTCGATTTATTGGACAGCATTGAGTTGTCATAAATCATAAAAATACTAGATGCTTGTGCCTATATCATATTTCTTGGCCCTAGTGAAACTAACTTGTATTTAGGCTGCGTTCCGAAATTCACTGCCAGTACTGAAAATCTATAGCTCATGTCACGTATACTATAGAATTTCAGCACTGGCAGTGAATTTCGGAACGCAGCCTTACTCCAACTCGAATTATAAACAGCCATCGTATACGATATTTTCCAAGAATATGGCTCCTGATTTTTAAATTATATCGTGTAGAGATTTTCCTTGGTACCAACATTATCCCCTCCACTTTTCGGAAAACTGTCGCCTAACCCAATCGGCGTGTAACTCGCCTAATAATTACTAGCTCGAGAGCGAATCACGGGCGTAACGTTCCTTCCAATTACCATCTTCGTTCAGCCGACGGTCGCAAAGTTGGCTGCAATGGCGGAAACGCGAGTTGTACCGCCGATGCACGGAATGTACGCATGAGTGCGATAAGAGATCGCGTCAATCAACTTTTGCACGGTCTGTACCGCTTTTCTGACGTCTGGACCGTCTCGGTCGTGTACACGTGCGCATTGATCAATTAATGATTTAGGGATGAAGAAGGAGCTTATCGCGAGCTAAACACGCGAACCGCGTCCGATTCTGCGGTCCGAGGCGTCCGTTACTGAGTGCTTTGTCATGGTATGTAAAATCACGACGCGAAAACGAAAATACGCGCGTCGCGTGCGAGCGTTTGTGACTGACAGGGTTTTCAAATCGATATATTGCTTGTCGCACGAATCAGGAGGAAGGCAAAGCAATCAGTTGCAAGGATAGGATGGACGCTGAACGGCACAGGGTCTGCGAGAGCGACGAGATCGAGAATTCCGATGAGAGTGACAGGCCGTCCGGCGAGAGATGGGCTCCTGTTGGCGCGAACGACGGCGACAATGAATTCACGGACGAATACAAATACGTCAATGCCATGGAGAAGTGCGTCGGCGACTTATCTCTTTCCTCTTGTCAAATGTCAAGCTGAACGTGAGCCTGTGTTGCTCCATTGTTGGAGAAACATGAGAGACACTCAATGTATAGAAGTGCCTTTACAAAGACAAACAGTGAATGTGCTTTTGTGAAGGCACAAAGTTTTAAAATAGCTGAAGCATATGATTCAAATTGTGCAATGTAAAATGTTCTATATTGTATGATAGCTAATAAACCAAGAGAAACAGAACAGCCTGTAATAGGTAACAGGACAAATTTATATATAATTTGAAAGACACAGGCAGTAGAGAATTAATTAGAAACACTAGACAGATTTCAAACAGCTGTTTTAATTCACTGATTAATCAAAGCAGTATTATAATAGCTGCTGTGCGTGAACTAATGAGATAATACTCTTATTGATAGCCTTACCTACGATATGGAAAGAGTCAAGATGTTGGAAGAGGAACAAGAAATGTTAAACTCATCTCTAATAGCATTAACTACTCACTTTGCTCAGGTATGATAATACATAGAATACATACATATATTGAATATATTCTATGTTAAAAATTGAAATATATATCTGTATTTAAAAACCAAAACAAAAATATAGGATAAAATATATACCCAGGCATTGATACTTTTTTTTATCTTATGTATATTGATCCAACTGAACTTCTCATAGGTTCAGTTTCGCCTCCGACAAATTGTAGATGCGCCAGCCAGTGAGAAGGAGACATTGCTCAAAGAGTTAGAAGAATTTGCATTTAGGGGAATACCAGATGTACCAAATAACTTACTGTTAGAGAGCAGATCTGTCACACCAATTTCCCCTGTACCATGTGATCGAAGTGTAAGCTACAATACAGAGAAAAGACATTCCGCAGCTTTTCCACATAAACAAATTTTCAGCAATTAGTTTCCCTTTTACAGTGTGATATTTTCTTGCTACTTTGTTAGCAGCATTTTTGCTTTGAACGCATATTGTGTGTGCTTATGTATGTGTGCTTACATATGAATACGATAAAAGGTACATTTTGTCATTTTCTTCTAGTTATTTCTTAAAATATTTTTTATTATTTTATTATATATCTATATTTTGTTATACTTTATCACACACATGTATATTTAATTTTCATTGTATTTATTTTGTGTTCTTATATTTTTTAATTCTTCTTTTAACATATACAAATTTTTCTCTATTTTTTTTCTATTCCTTCAATTTATTTTAGTACCTGCGCATCTCATCCTTTATTCCACGTGTGATTAACGAGGACAAGATCGCAACGGATAAACACACGCTTACATACGCCTGTCACAATTTTCTAAACTTTTCGGCTACAGCACTTGAAAGACAGCAATGGAAATCGTAGAGGAACACCTCATAATAGTTAATTTAACCGCATCGACTTGTAACGTGAACTGTAGGTAAATGGTGTGATCACCGATGCGGAGATCGAGTCTAAAATGGCGTTGCAAAGAACGAAACAGAGAGAACTGATAAGCCAACTGAAATCTCAACTGGAGGATCTGGAGAAGTACGCGTACGAGACAGGCGACGCTGATCTGCCGCAGAGTGTTATTCTGGAGAGACAAAATATCATAATTAGTGAGTCTTATTGTCGCACATACTAAGTTCTTTAGCACCAAAAGCAATTTTACATCGCTAAATTCAACACTCGCAGGTCACCTGAAGGAAAAGTTGAACTTTGACGTCGACGATCTGTGCAAATTGCCGGCAGATGATCTCAGATGGCAAGTCGATTACGCGATAAGTCAAGTACGTAAAACACGATTGCTCGCGATCTCCACCTTGCAATAATAGTCGCCATTCAAACCAATTAACACGTACATATCACGCGACAGATTGTCAGCCCGTTAAAGATGAAGGAGCAACTGGTCTCTCAGCTGAAAACGCAGATCGCCGACTTGGAGCGTTTCATAAACTACCTCCAAGGCGAGGTCAGCACGGAAACTTTGGCGTGCACATGCGCGTGCCCAGTGCACGCCGGCGGCTCGGGGCCGAGCACCGGCTCCGGCACTTCGAGCTCATACGGCAAGCGTCACTTCGACAGAAAACCCATCGAAGAGGACGGCAACCGCACCAGGACGCTCAACACCGTGCGGAAGGTGGTCGCGCTCCTGCACATGTTCCTGATGTCGCAGCTGGGCTGCGGCAGTGAGCGCGTGCGTCGGAACTTCAAGAAGAATCCAGTGCACAACTGGCGCGATCTGCGCACCAGGCTGGACATCGCCGTGGAGCACGTGCTAGAGACGATCGCCGAGGCATCGCAGCGGCATCCTGACGAGGAGGACGACGATATGGACAATGAGAACGACTACACGTCCGACTCGGACTCGGCGTCGCACGCAAACGCGAAGCTCACGTCCGCGGTGAGGAAGCATTTGGCCGCCTCTATCCGAGATTTGATACAGCACGGTCTGACGTCCGACGTGCTACGCTCCACCAGCGTGGTGCCGTTCGTCGGCTGCTTTCCGCAGCGGAACGTCTCGTCGTCCAATTTCATGCACGCCTGGGAGCTGATACTAAAGTACTACGAGATCAAGAACGGACGACGCTACAACTCCAGTCCAGCGCAGAAGTTGTCGCAGAGCTTTAATTTGGATCTCGCGGCTGGCAGAATGGCGTCCTCCAAACAAGTATGACTAGCGTTCGTGTGATATCTTAGCGGTAAGGTATATTCGAGTGTATCTTTAACGTTCTGTTGTTTCTCGTTCTCTCTCTCGTCTAGAGCTTACTCACGACCATAGGTAACATTATCACCTCCCACAGCCCGTACAAACGAAGCTACGACTCGCATTTCAAGGCGTTCATATGCGCGGCTTTGAAGTAAGTAACGCGACTGTGTCGCGATTCGAGTTACTCGTTATAATTAGTAGTTTTCTATTACGATTTGAGTTGCAATTGTTTATCAATCGGTTGTTATATCTATAGCTGCTCAGCCGATCGACTAATCGTTGTTTACTTTCTCAGCGCAAATAAGCTCGTGGTGTGGCTGAAACTGATCTTACAGTGCCAGTACCTTCTGGAGCACTATTACCTCTCGTGGAGTTACGTTGTGAAGACAGGTATATTTATATGTCGATATTACAATAATGGTCCAACAAAGCTTTTGAACGGTGATATTTCCCGAGCAGGCTTCCAAGATGCGTTTCACACCTTGGATCGCCTCACTAGTTACAAGTTCGACTTACCGGTGGACCTGGCTGTGCGACAGTTTCAGAACATTAAGGATGCGTTTTGATCGTGCCGTATCAGGTGCAGTCTTATCGTTTCATGCAAATGACAACGTAGGTAATTGTAGAACGTACGTGTACTTTCAGTATACACTTTCTGTAACACACGCTACAAACAGAGTTATACGAGCAAACAGTACATAGTCACTCAGAATATCGAAACATACTTTCTTTTGAGTTTAAAAATGCAATTGAATTTCTGACCCAAGAGAGATACTTAACCGATCTATTTCGCAGTGATTTATCTCCTCTGCATGTCAACCCATATGCCGTCGAAAAGTTTGTCTTTTCTCCGAGATAAATATCGCAGAAACGTTCATTTCTCATTCCCTGAGTGTTCGTTGTATTAAATGCACATAGAGTTGAATTGCAATAATTAATAGGTGTAATTATATTTACTTTGTAAGAGGTATCATCAGTATTGTATAGATCAGTTATGAATGTATAAAACTTTATTTCTCTCGCTTGTCACGCACGACAGGCAATATCTATGTATAGTCTGCAAACCTTAAGAGGGGAACCTGATTAGAATCCACGATATGTCTATATACAGATGTTTTTCATCGCGGCACGCATATATAAACACAAATATTGCCTGACGTTAATTAAAGAGACGTACTGAATCAAGCGAAACTAGTCATCCCGAAAGAAAACATTCCGTATTTTGCACGTCAAACGCGAAGTCACAAACATTTATGAGCATACTTAAAGGAAACATACCAAAAATGTGTAATATCACGATGTAACGCGGCTAGAGTTGCTGCATTGGACGCAATTTGTATATCGTAAGGCGTCCCATGTATATCTGTATGTATAAGTTAGCATGCATATATATATATATATATATATATATATATATATATATATATATATAAGAAAATAATGTAATATATATATACGAGGCGTAAACCATCTGCTTTTTATAAGACGATGAATTATTTTAAGTTAGTTCCACGGATAGAGATACACTGTTGCAAAAAATATATATACTTACGATGCAATGATGTAAAGACGTGAGTTTGTGACTTATTCCTTGATCACACTCTCTTTACGTTGGTTTCAGACACATTTTACCGGTTGTGTAAAATTAAGCATCTAGTTGCACCAACCGAGTAGTAAGCTAACTGACAGTTAAATCATATATCTATTTTTGTTTATTTTGAAGGGAAAACAAAGATGGATGTGATTTAACTGTTAGCCTAGCACTCGATTAGTTGTAACCGAGTTTAATATGTATACTTAAAGATTAGAGTGAAACACACGTCACTGATATAATCCAGAGTAATACGAAATCGGTCGTTTATTTCTTGTAAAGGTTGTACATCGGCAAAAAGTCTCGATAGTAGTACTTCCCACTTCGACGTGTTCGTGGTACAATTAGATCGATTATTGATTCAGCGTGATACTCCACAATTAAGTAGTTTATTGGTAGAAATAGTATATAAAGGCAGTATTGTCGGCAGTACAGACTCGTGAAACATTACAGTTATTTACAAAAATCACTACACCGAATTTGCTTGGAAGAATTCACGGGTTACGTTATAAGTTCGGGTAGTCGTATCCACATCGATGCTCGAGTAGGGGTTTACGTCGATACTGTTAACGATAACGATGCAAACCTAATCGTTGATCAGCGATCAGTAATCAGTGATCACTCGCGGAAATTAATCGTGCGACAAGATCCAGGAGTCACTGTTACATCTATTATAGTTTACGATTATTCGCTGAATAGAAAATATTCATCAAAAAAAAAGGATCATTATAAAACACGTATATAGCGTATAGTGCAGACGATTCCCCATATAGATACGTTGCTTAACAATAAACATTTATTGGAATGTAATCAGACATGTGATGAGATGCGATCAGTCGATTCGTTTCAGTCGGTTTCGCTAAAGTTACAACAAGTCGAACAAAATAGCGAACTATTCTCCCCAACAAGCTAGCTAGCAAATCGAAAAACGGGAACTATACAGGGTGTTCGGAAAGTACCGGGACGCCCGAATATCAGGAAAA
>NW_022639653.1:9116-36432 GCF_010583005.1 Odontomachus brunneus
GAGATAACTAAGTGGACGCAATTATTTTTTTTTTTTCTTTCTTTCGTAGGGAACACTTTTCCCCGTACACCCTCGCAATGCAGGGTACAACATAGAGCTTTTATTATAAACTATTGGATTGAGTCACAAGTAACCACATATATAATGACAGATATAAATAAATATAAAGAAAACAATAAATGTAAATAAATATGTAAAACATATAGACACAAGCAAATACAAATATGTAAAACATATAGACACAAGCAAATATAAATATGTAAAACATATAGACATGTATATGTTAACAATTTTACAAAATAATTATATTTGAATTACGTTTGGGTAATTCAGGATATTCAATTCAGAATTGTAAATGTACACAGGGATATATGTGTGAAACTTGATTAAAAATTACATCTCGTATTCCAAATATCTTGCTGTTTTTGCGAGAGATGTTAATATAAAATTAAATAAAAATTTATACAAAAATTTGTAGGAAGAATCGATAAAGTTACTTGTGACTCGATCCAACATAATACAAAATTCCGCTATTCGTTTAAAAATCTTTACAAAGTATATTACGTATTAAATAATGATACACGATATCAAAAAGATTACATGCGCGGCAAACGCTGAATACATAATCTGAAATCGTAGAGATTTCGCGACACCGTTTTATCCTTGTAGCGGAACATCGTGATGCGTCTCTGCATCTTCTTAATTAATAACAAGTCCACAGTGTGCATACATTCATTTAATGATTCGCTATTGCTTAACATTCCTCATAATTCTTCTCTCGTTAATTTCAGCACATTAAATAGGTTTCATTTATCTGTATCGTTTTCCTCCCCCTTTTTTGGTACAGCGAACGATCTAACAACCTAACGTCTAACAATGAAGGAGCCTCTAAATATCGGGCGATTCGCGCGAAAATTTCATCGACGTTTCGGAAGTCAATCCCTACCGGTAGAATCGTTTTGAGTGAAGAAATTATTTCGAAATATTCAAAAGCCGGACCCGTGTTCGCGCAAACTTCTTCACTTACAACGATCCTAGGAGTTGTCTCACCGGTGGAGCCTCGCGAAAATCACCCTGCATAACGTTGCTAATTGTAAATGCACTTTTATAGCCACACCACTTTTATATATTTGCACAGACTCGGTAATACCTCACATATTGGAAAAGCGTTGCTTAATACCACCGGATGCGTAATTGGAAGCGTAATCGAACGTCAAGTGGAAACGAACGAGTGAAAAACAATTTAGACTTGATAACGCGATATCCAAAAAGGAAAAAAAGACGGTGGGTGGCCGAGAGAATGAAAGGATAGCATCGCGTCCTAATACGTGGTCTGTTCTTCTCTCAGCTGTATTGCTGAACTGGTGCAATAAGTTAAAGTGAGACAAGTATATTTTTTCTCGCTCTAACTTATTGCACCAGTTCAGCAGTGCAGCTGAAACGAACAGATCAACAGACAGACGACAGTCTCATAAGAAGAAGTAGCGGAAAAATGCTCTTGAAAAAAATATTAACGCATCGTGCAAATATCGCGTTCTCCGTCTCGCAAGTTTTCCACGTGTAATTGGTCCATTTCTCATCCCGCGCGACGCGGCACGACCGATTCGCGACCGATCGGGCCGGGCGAATCCAACTAAGAAGGCATTCCATGTCACATTTATAGTACAACACGAAGTTACTTACCTGAAAATGTATAATCGTGAAGTGTAGGTACACGCACACACGCACACACAAGTGATGTCGCTTACTCTTAATCGATGAAGCGCCGTCATTGAGAGAAATAGAGAGAGAGTAAAAGAGAGGGGGAGAGAGAGAGAGAGAGAGGGGGGGGAGAGAGAGAGAGAGAGAGAGAGAAAGAGAGAGGCCGGTACCACCATCATCATCATTGTTGTCATCTTTCTTCGTCAGCCTGATCGTTCACACGCGGATGCGCAGCGGGACGCTGTCCGACTTGTTTTCTGCCTCCAGTTCATGCTTGATGCCGTCGAGGGTCTGGTAGATCGTGCGGAAGGTAGGCCGATCGGATGGTCGCCTATTCCAACAGAGCTTCATCAAATAGTATATCGATTGCGGCGTGTTGTCGGGGCAGCGCAGCACGTTGCCCTCTTTGATGTACTTGACCACTTCCTCGTGCGTCATCCCGTAGTACGGCTGCAGCGCGAAGCTGAAGATCTCCCAGAGACACACGGCGAACGCCCACACGTCGGACTCAACGGTGTACTTGTTGTAAAGTATGCTCTCTAGTGGCATCCACCTCACGGGTATGGCGTCCTGCTCGTCACCCTTGTAGTAGTCCTGCAAATAGATCTTCTGCGACAGGCCGAAGTCCGCGATCTTCACGATCATCTGGTCGTTTATCAGGCAGTTCCGCGTGGCGAGGTCGCGATGCACGAACTTCCGATCGGACAGGTACACCATGCCGGACGCTACCTGCAGCGCGATGTTGATCAAGTCCATGTGCGAGAGTCGTGAGTTCATCGCATTGCCATCCTCACGGTCCTGTGTGCTGCGTATAACGTAGCTGCTCGGCGAACAAGAACGCAAGAACTCGTTCAGGTCGCCACGGCCCATGTACTCGAACAACAGGCACATGGGTCGTCCCAACGCGCACACGCCAAGCAGCTTCACAATGTTTGGATGGTCGAATTCGGCGAGCAGACACGCTTCGCGTTCGAAGTCCACCAGCAAGTCGTCCGACGCCTCCTCTTTCAGCATCTTCACGGCGACATTGGTAAACTCCTCGCCCAGCACCAGTCCTGGCGCCTTCGCTTGGAATACGCGGCCGAACGCACCTTGACCCAGATCGCGCACGTAAATGATGTTGTTTCGCGGGAATTCGAGCTTCTCCAACTTTGGATTCAGCTGCGCGCTCGTCTTGTGGTAGGCCTCGTTGTTTGGTAGCTTGTCTAGGTCGATGTCCACGTCCTGTAACGTTCCTATGATCATTATAATGCACAAGATATTCGACAACTAAATGGTGAAACCGAGAAAGTATAGATAATGTAAAATTAGGCGTTTTATGAGAAGTTATCCTGGTTTGTTTGTACCATCCTGTACATGTAAATCTAACGTCCGAGAATACGTACTTGATTATCAGTCGGATTGTAGCCTCGTTGGCGTTTGTGTAGTCTTTGGCTTAGCAGGATGAACAAGACGAACAGGAATATGCCAACTACGATCGCGAAGCCTACGAATGATAGCATGAATATCATCGCCGGTGTGACCAGCATTTCCACCTCGGAGTCCTTTGGTTCAATGTCCAATATTTTACTCGTAACATTATCTGAGAAAATAATTATTAAAACGAATTGCACGACAATCATACTGAAACTTGGAGCATTTTTGTTATCTTCATTGTCTACTCACCACATACAGGAATATCGCAATGTTGCCAGCGTATTGAAGAATTAGTCGTGAAGCACCATGGCACTGGCTCATCACCGCCCGCGTTCCTACAGTAGTTCTCGCCGTGACGAATCTGTGGGAAGACATCGGGAGGCTTGTCATGGCTGTGTGGTATCTGCACGCTCCACGTCTGACAGTTCAATCCGTATTTGGTTTTATTCACCTTCCCCATATAAAATCTACCGTTGCCCCTGATGCAGTCATCTACAAGTCAATTATTGAATCAATACAATTATATATTTCACGTATACGTTGTTGAATTATCCAAAATTCAGAGTGACTTACACGTTACGTCCTCCTCGTCCATATCAGTCAGATGCACGTGCGAACACGTAGGTACCGTTTTGTTCACTTTGGGCAGACTTTCACATTCTGGTAACACAAAGTGTCCACGTGAGCGGATGTAAATGTCTCGTTGTTTATTGTCTTCAATCATCGCCCAATCGGTGAAGCAGAACTGAAGACGTATGGCCATACAGTCTTCGTAACACAAGGGTAAGCCTACTGATTCGTGGCACAATGGGAATGCATACATGCACAGCATTTTCTGCAAGCATACACATAATATATTAAGAATTTTATTAATTAAGAAAGAAATCAAGTTGCTCAATTAGTTTTAATGCTTCTTGATACTAAATTACTAAAAATATATGGACATGTAGTTGCTTACCTCTGCTGCTGAACGACATGGTTCCCCAAGCCTCAGTATCAACTCGTCCCACAGATCCGTGGTGATTTGCTCGTTTAACAATCCACCAGGATTGTCTTTGGAATCGTTGAACCATACTTTCCCAATACCAGCAAGATATTTCTTACAGATCTCTCCGCTGTATGGGGCACAGTAACCATGCGACTCTGATCCTTAAGCAAAGAGCAATATCAAATAATTTGTGCATTTGTGCAATTGTGTTGCTTGTATAATATTTATGATATAGAGACACTTACTTGCTTGTGTGGAGCGCAGAAATATTGCTGTCAGGTAAACGATGGCCCAAAACACCATTATTTACAGTCATCTAAATATACACATATATACATATATGCATATATTTATGTATATCTATGTCAATACACGTGTACGTCGTCGCACTGTGCGTCGCAGGAGAGATAGTTCACATTGTTAACGAGAAATCAGTGTTTATAGGACTCGCGACATTCGCCAGATCTGTTTGGTGGTAACATCGAGCCATATTAATCGGTCGACTGGAATGCGACAGCTGTATCTTGCGAGGAACGATATATCATGCCATTCCATACCGAGTGACGTAAACAATGCACATGAAGAAGTTGTATGTAATCTTAAATATTGATATTTCAGCGGCACCGATAGCGCGGATCAGATCATGGCGGTAAACTCGATCCGCTCAGCGTAGAGGTTACGATGGACGCAGCTGCTGCTTTTATGGTAGCCAGATTCGTTGTATGTCTGCCTTTAATCATCATTTTCGTTGGAACGAGTGAATGTTGACTAAAATCGACGTGAGAAACGTTTCTCGTTATACTTCGTCCTATAATGTACGCGTACATGTGTACAATTTGCAACACATCGTAATGAAAATAAACATCAACTGTAGATCAACTGCAACGTTTGAATTTTCGCGGTGAACTTGATAAGTCGACGGCCGTGCCATCTAACGACGTCGTGGAAAAACCTGTTGCGTCTAATATCACCGAGTTCAGTCAAAATAAAGGAAGAAGAGAAGAATCACACGCGTTCAAGTTTCACGATTATTTAACAATATGGATAATGTAAATTCTACAGAAAACAGCGAGACCGTAATTGTAAATAAGTTACTCGAGCTACCGAGGGTTTTGAGCAAGAGTCAGTTGAAAAAAGTGAAGAAACGGGAGAAATGGCTGAAGCGGAAAGTTCAAAAAAGGTTAGAAAACACTGATATCTCATCTATTTTCCCCGTCTCTTCAATGAAAAATTTATGGAATCTGCAGATATTCACATTTACGAGAGAAAGTCTTTCCGTTTGTTTTCGATGTATTGTTTCCTCATTACTGCAAACTTGAAATTAGCTGCTAACTATATGTTTATCAGTGCAGAT
Organism: Odontomachus brunneus; assembly: GCF_010583005.1. NCBI lineage: Eukaryota > Metazoa > Arthropoda > Insecta > Hymenoptera > Formicidae > Odontomachus > Odontomachus brunneus. Next base: position 14,576 of record NW_022639653.1, read on the forward strand.
TACAAGAGAGAGCTAAAACAAGGGAGAAACGTGCCCACGCACGTGCGAATAACTTGAGCCTGGGCCCGTCTAGGAAGTTTCTAAAGAGAAGTACCATGGCAGCCAGCTCTTGCAAGCTCACAGTGACCATTGATTTGTCATTCGATGAGTTAATGATCGATAAGGACATTGCTAAGTTAACAAAACAAATACTAAGGTGCTATACTTTGAATAGAAGAGCAGCAGCCCCTTTGCAATTTTCTCTCTCCAGTTTCACTGGTAAATCCAGGGACGACATGGAGAAGCACAATGGATATGAACATTGGGATGTAAGGCAATATATTTACAGATTTTCTCTATTTTATGAAAAGATATGCATAACTGATTGGATATATACATTGAACTGTTACTGGATCTTGCAGGTGAACTTTCATACAAAGTCATATATAAATATTTATCCTAAGGACAAAATCATTTATCTCACGAGTGAGTCAGAAAATGTGATAGAGCGCTTGGATCACGATTTCATCTATGTCATAGGTGGTTTGGTTGACCATAATTTTCACAAGGTAAGATTCAAATGTCTTCAAATGGCTTTGCTGACTTTCTGTTTCCACTGAAGTGCTTAAAATGTAGGGTATCTGTCACAAACTAGCGAATGAGGCAGGCATTAGGCACGGGCGATTACCATTGGACAAATTTCTACAGATGAAAGCGAGGAAAGTCTTGACTATAGATCATGGTAAGCAGAGTGCCGATATCCGTCGATATATCGATGATAATTGAACACCGAATACAGAGAGATCTAAACTTTCTTTTAGTCTTTGAAATATTGTTGAGAATAACCGAGGGCGATACTTGGCAAGAGGCGTTTTTGAAAGTATTGCCGGAGAGAAAAAACGCTCAACCGATCGTTCTTGAGCAATGCCAGAAGCAGGAAGAATCGTCGGACTCGAAGTCCACCGACGCGCGCGATACGTCGCTGGTAAGCGCGCAGGTTTCCGACGAAACGACCGACCGGCTTGACTGCAGCGTGGAAGTGAACGTCGCAGAGTAGAGGCTGCGCTCAGCATGGTAAATGAGAATTTTGTATATAACGACATATTTTTGTATCGTTCGTTATATTTTCAAATATAGAGATGCGTACACAAGAATAAGACGGCAAACACCAATTAGAAACAGACTACATACAAAAATTCACGTAGACTCGACATTTTGTCGCCTCGATTCTCCTCGCGCACTTTTACTGATTGCATTTTACACATCTCACGAGTACACAGTTGCAGTGTGTGACTCTATTTATTCAACGTTCCCGCGCTTGGGATACAATGGTCTTCCGTTTCCTTAAACGCTAACATCTTAAATTACGTTACACTTACTTTTCTACAATCGACCATAACCATTTTCTCTCTTTCTCATCTACTCGCACACCGTCCGTACGTCAATAATACAGTGAATAGACACGTTTGTACACGTGACATGCGTACACATTTCGGCATGATAGTCTTAACATATAAAGCTATAAAATTTAGATAATAGTATATATATAATCATATAATATACAGAGTGGTCTACTTAAATAGAACACCTTGAACATTTCACTTATTTTTTATGATACGGAAAAATGTTTTAGATGAAAGTGGAAGGGTGTCGAGGAGGACATATTTTAGTCACATTGCTTTTTTCTAGGTGGAGGCGTTAAAAAGATATGAAGGTCGCCTTTACTTTTTTAAATGGAATTATGATTTTTTTTTTATAAATATGATACCTCTATTTATTTTATGCATAAAAATACTAAGAAGTATAATTGTCTAAAAATCAATAATTTACAAGATATTTTATACTTTGTTCTGACAAAAAATTTAATCAAGATGTTCAAAATGGTGACCTAGAAAAAAAATGTGACGAAAATGTGCCTCTCTCGACACCTTTCCACTTTCATCTTAAATATTTTTTCATATTATTAAAAATAAGTGAAGTATTCAAGATGTTCGATTTAAGTGGACCACTTTGTACATAATTTATATAATTATATATATATATATATATATATATACGATTTTAGATATCAATATAAATTTTTTTATGGGGGACGTCGTGGAACTTTTCACATAAAATATATGATTTCTCTCATATGTAAGGCTATTACATGTCGACTTGTGTACATCCTTTCTTTTCTTTGCTTTTCGCGAAGGAGATCCACTCTAATATTGATTGCTCTCTTAGCATTCCCTTAACGCGATTTTCTCGTAAATTGTGAACGACAAAGGCTCGTCTTGTGACGCTCCAGATCCGTGAGCTCCAAGAAATTGCGGTTTCTGTCCTTTCGCGAGTACACTACTTCCGCATCGACGAGGTCTTGGTCGGTAGGAAATCAAGCTCTCAACAAGCCGTTAGAATAAATACGCAACTCATAGTGAAGAAGATCAGGCCATTAGTGACATCAGATACATGATTCGAGACTGATTTTTTGATTAGGTACATTGAGAGATATATCTCTTATATTCTATTTTTATCTTATTTTAACTTATTTCTATCTTGGAGCTTCCGTTTCCGTTCCTTATCGCATTTTCTCTCCTCGCCTCACAAAAGCAATCTATTCGCTCTTTCTTCCAAAATTTGTCTCTCTCTCATCTCTTGTACTTCCATCTGTTTCTCCTATGATTATCTCAAAATACATGTGACAATATAATACATTCTTTTGCGCACATAGCGTAAACGTTCCTTCACGCTTATCGAGTGCAGTCCGTACGTGCCTCGCGCGTTCGTACATTGAAAGTTGTATAATATAATACAATAAATGTAGAGAGTAATCACACGTTACTGCATTTTACCCCATTGACTTTTGAGCTTTACTCGATCGGCCGATTTATGTGTTTGCTATCGTTTTCATTTTCAGAGTGCTGTAGCTAATTAATCGCCGTAGGTCGGATCAAGCGCATGACTGCATGACTGACTTCGGATAAAACGTTTGTACACATGTGCATATTTATTACATCGCAAATGTACATATTCCTCTATTACTGTTAAAATAATAAATACGATTGTAATACAGTACGAGTGTGTCAGGTGTCATACAGTACACGTATCATCAGGTACACCTATCTGTCTAAATGAATAAAATTTGGTTTCTCTCACGTTCATTCACTGTCGATCGTTACGTCGAGACTTTCTACACGCACATACACCGTTGTGTTGTACTCGAAATTTTAAGCGAAATCGTTTTGATTCGTCGTTAATCAGAATATATAAATAGGGATTAAAGTAACATTATTAAAATAGTTACAAGCGGAGATTGTAAAGCTGAGATAGGCAATCAATCAAATCATATTACTATGTATTCAGCTGTCATTTGTTCGAGTCTCATAGCGATCGTTCATTATGTCGTATTTTGCGACGTGCACAATTTGCCGATTTCCTGTTGGTCAATTATCTCGAATTCGCTGTCGCTCTGACCAGAACAGGAAGATGTAGAACTCTTCTCCGAGAGTTCTAGATCCGAAAGCTCTAGACCGTCCGAACTGCCGTCTTCGTGCGATGGCATTTTATGACCCGCGAGGTCGTTATCGTTGAGAAATTCTGTGAATAAACAATTAAGATAAATATATTAAAATTAAGAGAAAACTGATGAAAAGTAAATAACTCTTAATTCTAAACAGAACTGAACAGGTGAAGGTTGAAATCGTTAAACTTTCGGCGAGTTTGATTTCTGAATGTTGTGTACGTATATAAAAAGAAAAAGAACTAAACTCTACATATTAAAGCCTTTAAAAATATACATCTAATTAAGAGAAAGATAAGATTTATTAAGTGCCGTGCGCTAGAATCTAAATTATCATTTATATATGTATAAAATATTTAAATATATATTATGTATGATATACAGGGTGTCTCAAAACTGGTAGAACACCCGTTAGGGGTGTGCCTCTCATACACACAACGCAAGAAAATCACTTACACTTCCCATTTCCCTACCCCCCATACACACATACTAAAATTATTCACAGTACTCAACCACCGACGTGCAGAAAACATTCAAGTCATCCACGCACTCGAAGGAAGCATATCACACATGTCCTCTCCCTCCGGCATATAAAGCGCAATCATTCCGCTCATTTTCACTACAAACATTTAAATTATCCATGCACTCATAATCGCACACAAAAACACCCGCATATTACTCCCACATACAGAAAACTTGCCACCCTCCCTCCCCTCCTAGTCCCGGTCAGGCACTCACCCACAACATATCCACTCACTCACTCATCCACATTTATTCCCTTGTGATACAAAAAGGGGAGACAAACGGACAAGAAGGGCCCCTGAAAAGTCCACAGCGTTCTACGTCTCTGAGCGCTCACTCGGGACGATAAGAGATTGGCAGACTTAATTCATTAATATTTCGTTAACTAATTGTCGGATCCAAAAATGCAAGAGGAACTTTCAATTCCAAATTGCACCCTCTACCTACCTCTAACGGGTATTCTACCAATTTTGGGACACCCTGTATATTTAAAATCAGAAGTTCAATAAGGACAATGAGAGAGTTCAAACATAGATGTTACAGTGCGATGAAAACTAATAAAATAATTAGTGACTGTTCTCTATAGATGTAGGAGAAATTTATTTATCATTATAGCATGATTTTTAATGTTACCAAACGCGTTTCGGTCCATTCGTGGACCTTCCTCAGCGATAAAAAAAGAAAGTCAAAAAACAAAATAGATACAAAATATCCAATAAAAATTTACAGAATATATTTTATATTTAAAAATAAAAAAAGAAGTATTGCAAATTTTAAAAGAGGGAATTAATTAAATAATAATAGAGATTCAGGGTCGGTTTGACGTCAAAAGTTGGATTTACCGCGTATGTTGTAAAGTCGAAAAAACATTGAGCGCGTGCGTCAAATATTATTATCCTTGCATTCACACTTAATCGCCTGTATGTAGTAGCCCCCCACTTTTCGAATTTATTAATTTTGACAGTTGTGCTGATTTGTGCTAGGTTTGTGCTACATTGTGCTCGAATTATAAATTTTTAATACGAAAAATGAGCGAGAAAAATGGAAAAAACCGTTTTTTTTGGTAGCCCCCCACTTTTCGAATTTATTAATTTTGACAGTTGTGCTGATTTGTGCTAGGTTTGTGCTACATTGTGCTCGAATTATAAATTTTTAATACGAAAAATGAGCGAGAAAAATGGAAAAAACCGTTTTTTTTGGTAGCCCCCCACTTTTTGATTTTCGAAATTTTTTTTATTGTGCTAGGTTGTGCTAAGTTGTGCTAACATTGTGCTAAAGTATTATCTTCGAAAAATAATCATGAAAGGAATAAAACGAAAAAAACGATTTTAGGCAGAAAAGAAGAAAAGTAAGATTTATATTCGTATAAGTCAACCAAACAATATATAATTATATATCTGAGTTGCTCTAGGCTAGCACAAGTCAGCACAAGCTTCAGTTTCGCGAACATAAGAATCGAAAGGGCACTTTACTCTTGACCGCGGCCCTTCGCGCTCGCAGTCTATGTCATTAATCACGACTTCTAGACTTTGGATCGACTCAGAATTGCATATCTGAGTTGTGCTAGCCTAGCACAAGTCAGCATAAGTTTCAGTTTCGCCAGTACAAGAATGTAAAGGACACTTTACTCTTTAATCTTGATTTTCATTATATTATATTATTATATGGTATAGTGAAAATTTAATAACTAGCAAAAACTAATGTTTATGTACTAATAAAATAAAACAGTAATTTTAACATAAAGCAGATGATTTTACAGCAATATAAAATAAAAAATATTAAAACGAAAACGACAAAAATTTTAGAATACAAGAAAAAAAACAAAAAATAACAAAAACATATAAAAAAAAGATAAAAAAATAAAAAAACAAAAAAATACAAAAAACAAAAAATACAAAAAACAAAAAAAATACAAAAAAACCGTTCCGATAATTTCCACCTTGACGCGGTGGAACGCCATACGTGCAGAAAACAAATGCACAACAAAAAGAGATATCTTCTTTACTTCCGTGTAATTTAATATTATCCTGATCAAGTTGCGCGTGCGAAAGGTTGCGAAAATCAAGAATAAAATACCTTTAATATTTTTGTGCTGGCGAAACTAAAGCTTATGCTGACTTGTACTAGGCTAGCACAACTCAGATATGCAATTCTGAGTCGATCCAAAGTCTAGAAGTCGTGATTAATGACATAGGCTGCGAGCGCGAAGGGCCGCGGTCAAGAGTAAAGTGCCCTTTAGATTATTGTGCTGGCGAAACTGAAGCTTGTGTTGACTTGTGCTAGCCTAGAGCAGCTCAGATATATAATTATATATCGTTTGATTGACTTATACGAGTATAAATCTTACTTTTCTTCTTTTCTGCCTAAAATCGTTTTTTTCGTTTTATTCCTTTCATGATTATTTTTCGAAGATAATACTTTAGCACAATGTTAGCACAACTTAGCACAATAAAAAAAATTTCGAAAATCAAAAAGTGGGGGGCTACCAAAAAAAAAACGGTTTTTTCCATTTTTCTCGCTCATTTTTCGTATTAAAAATTTATAATTCGAGCACAATGTAGCACAAACCTAGCACAAATCAGCACAACTGTCAAAATTAATAAATTCGAAAAGTGGGGGGTTAACTTCATACAGGCCACTTAATCGCACTAACATCTAAAGTACTGCTCTTATGGAAAGAAAAAAAGAGTTCAAATATCAAATGTTATGTTTTGTCTCTTAATAAATGGACATAACAAACACGACATCAAAACATAAACCTAGTGATATTGTATGGATATCAATCCGTGCGATAAGCCGGCTAAGTCCAGTTAAAGAAATCCAGGATCGATAAATGCAAAGAAATAAAATCAGTCTTGCAATTAGTTATCGCGTGAGTTTTCCAATGAATACCTTCGACATTTGAGATTATTTGTAGAATTTATCAAACGGAACTTGTGCAGATCTTTACACTCACCTTGTTCTTCATGTTCTTTCGGTGCTTCCGCCAATGCGCTCGTCGGCGTTGACGAGTACTCTCCAACGTCACCAGCTTTCGTCAATATCTGAATATTTGTCTCAGTGGCTGCTGGTAAAAATTCCTCGATCTCACTGTCCGATTCTGAGAAAAAGAAAAGAAGTTGTTAGTAGATTTTAATGTACGTTAATTTGCGCATTAGTAATATTACAATGAGAGAGATTCCCAAATGATAAAATAACGGCTATTTCATATCATACATTTCTTTTTATCTTCAAAAGAAGATAAAAGAAGGCTATTTTAATTACAATTTATATCTTAATTACAATCGTAATTTTCTAAATAATTAATCTGATTTCTGAGAATTTTCTTAAGTCTTAATGTTCTTCATTTAACTTTTGTATGACAAATTAATTTTTAGAAAAATGGATTATTAAAAGGATTAAGATCTTCCTTAGCGAGACTTGATCACTTTCCGTTACCTCTACGATTGCTTGGTGGAGGTCGTACAGAAAGCCTCCTGACAGTTAAATATATCATCACTGCTGATATCAGTAGAATGAGCATAAAGAATATATATTTGAGCAGCATGCCATTCATCACGTAGTCCAAAAGCCACATTATCACAGACACGGAACACGCAGCGATGCAAAACTGAAATTGCAATTCGAACGTGTAATTAACAATTGTAAATGGTAACAGTAAATCGGCATCATTGACAGAGAGTAAATTTACCAAGCCCGGCTGTTCGTCCCGCAACTGTCCCATGCTGTGCAACATCTTTTTCGCCATCTGCTTGAGTTGGTCGAGCTTCGAAAACAACCTGAAAGAGCGATAAATTTTATCTCTCTAACATTTTCATTCTCAATGTAACGTCACATCTATTCACACGTTACGTTCTTACAGTTTACGTTAAACACGCGTTTCTTTTCTTATTATTCTTTTTCGGAAGATGGAAATTTTTAGATAAAAGAGGTCAAAAGTTCCCTATATTTCTTTTTCTATGACCGTTCGTATCTTTTTTTCTTTACATAATGCGACCTTTTTTCCTGACTTTCTTGATCTTCCTTTTTTTTTCACAAAAATTCATAAATATCTTGCGCAACAAGTTACAGTGACCAGATTTGGATTTTGTGAAGATTTACAATTGTACAGGGAAATAAGTAAATAATACAAATAATAAATAATAAAAATAAAAAATATAAAAAACAACGATAAGATTAATTAATAATTGATGATAAAACAATTGTGTAGATTATATGATAAAATGTGTAAACTGTTTAACAATTTTTTGATCAAATTAAATGATTAATTAAGCAATTGATTTCGAGTTAGATGTAAAATTAAGTGTAACGATTATCCTTATTATATTTCTTTTCGTTGTATCTTCGTAAATTAGGTCGATACGACGAAACTTCTAGACTCTTCTCGAAAGCTTAACTACGCACACATATAGTCGATTGAGTAAAGGTAAATACTTTTCTCGATGAGTTTCGCAACGAGTTTCGTAACGCATTTTACGTTCAGTAGAAATTGTTTTTTAGTAATTCTCAAGGGATATATTAGCAAAACTCATCGAGGAAAAATGTTGCTACGCTTAATCAACCGATTGTAATACAATACAATTAAAATATAAATACAATACAACTAAAATATACAGATACAATTAAAATATAAAAAATATTTACGAATAACGATTGCGTTATCTTGAATTTTTTACGCTTTTAACTTAGTTTTCGAAATTCCAAGTTCTGAGTCACACATACACACACATGATAAAACTAATAAGTTTGTTCGTTTTAGCCGCAGATGTCTCGCACTTAACGAGTCTTCCTTTCTCCAAATATATATACAAAATTTTAAATACAGACAATGCTAATGATCGCAATTAAAGCAAATAGATCAATGCTCAATACACAGATTCGATCACTACTTCGGACACGAGGAGATACTCAGCGGTTTGATTCACGTTTCGATTCACCTAAGGTGACTAGACGTCCCGATTTTTCACCTTTCGTCCCGAATTTTTTCAAGTGCTACTCGGGACACCGATTTGTCATCATTTTCAATGATTGTCAAATAATTTTCGGATCTTTTAACCCCCCTCTCCCCCCGCTTCACACATTTATGAAGTGTCCCGAATTCAGAACTGGGAAATTTGGTCATCTTAGATTCACCTCCTCTTCAGAAACTTACATTTCGATCTCGAAATCCATTGTATGATGATTTGTGATGATCTGTATGATCAATATCATGTTGAACCAAATCGTCAGAAGTAGTAAGATACCGCTGCTCATAGATAAGCCACGAAGATGTAGCATGAGGAAAATCCTTTAAGTAAACAAACGATTACGTCAAGCGCGGAAACACCGAGTTCGTTTGTTGATACATACGTATGCATTCGCTCTTCAATAACAATAACAATCGATTCATTCAAAATTGGCGAACAATTGAACGAATGTCTCGCGGGGGAGCAAACTCACGTGTTTTCCCGCTTGCGAGTTTCTCATTAAAACGCAGGAGAAACTTTCTCCTTACTCATATCAACAGATTTGGAGTTATTCGGGGATTACGGCACGACGAAACGCGTGAATGCGCTCTCTAATGCGTACTTACGGATAGGAGAACGTGCTGATCGAGAACGTGTCCGAATAAAAACTCAAATGCGACTAAACGTGTCCGAAAGTCCTGCGGACAGCGCGAGCGTGCGTGCGTTCGTTTGTTGTGCGCCAGAACTTTGCCTGGCGCATGCGCGCGTGAAAATTAAAGCTCGATCTTATCGGCACAAGATTTTTGTCACTGGAGCGATACAGCGCAGCGTTCACGCCGTGGTATTGCGTACATACTACGCACAGTCGCGCGATTGTAAACATATGCATACACATTGATACACATGCACACATTATATATGTATATATAACCGATTCGTTGCTAAATCCCCCACGAAGCGTTCATCCGTCCGCGCGAGACGCGGCCTTGACCCACAAGGCAAGTTACTTGCAAAACGTAAAACAGCTGTAACGCGGCACGTGACGTCACGGGAAGCGCGGCGCGTCATCGCGAGAAAACACGGAGGAGAGCGCGAGACGCAGAGAAAGAGGATGAGAACGCGCGTAAATCGCTAATACATAACGTAGGCCGATAACCGTGATCGGGTGATTGTGAACGGGAAGCGCGCGCGCGAGAGAGAGAGAGAGAGAGAATCGAAAAGACGCGAGAGCTGGTAAGAAACAAATGTCTGATATTCGCGATGAGAGAAGAGGCGCGCTGGTTGAATCGCGTTAAAACTCCGCGGGAGCATATCGACAACGCGCACGCGAGAATCAGAGAGGGAGAGAGAGGAGAGAGAGGAGAGAGGACAAAGGGGAGAGATCCTTAACGTGGGAAACAAAGGACCCGGAACACTCTTGTGTACTATCGCTCTCTCCTCTCCTCGCTCCACCTTCCTCCTCCCTTGGAGAACGTACATTCACAGTATGTACTGTTACAAATACGTACACGAAAACTATGTTGCCCGTGAGGAAGACTGGAACGCTCTTGACCAAGTTTTCCACAGACAGGATCCTCCGCAGGAAGTTCCAGAGCGGTCGCGTGTTGTCACCGGTGCGGCCGTCGCCGTGCTCGGTTTCCTGACTCCTCTGCTGTCGCGAGGCTTCCGCCGCCGCCGCAGCGGAAGCCGCGGAAGACGACGGATCAGCGGTGGGCCCGACCTGCGAGGACGACGAAGGAGACGTAGGCGCGTTGTCGCTCCGCGTCCGTCGACAGTAACACGCGAATTTCACGAACCGTTCCATCGCGCTGCCGCGATCGTCGCGTCCAGTTTGTCGCGTAGCTGCTCTCGCGCGGCTCTGTAGCTCGTCGTCGTCGTCGTCGTCGTCTTCTTCTTCGTCGTGTTCGTCGTCCTAATTGACGCTCCGTGCGGGCATGGCACTCCGGTGAAAAACCGCCGCGCGCGCGGGTGTATTTATAGCGCGCGTGACAATTGGGGGGTGGTGGAGTCGGTCGTCGTTCGACAACGACCACTACGACGACGACGGTAGGAATTCCTCCGCGAGGGTTTCCCTCCGCGGCTCCGCGCCGCGCTACTCTCGGCCGAGAGCGGCCGAGATCGCTCCGTGAGGACTCCGAAGGGGAAGAGGCGGGATACGGGTGTACGGACGCGAGAACGAGCGAGAACGAGAGAGGATTCAGCACCGACTCGCGGTGACGGTCCCCGCGACACGTGCGCGAGCGAGAAGGCGAGAGTTCGCAGGTGCGCTCCTCTACGGGCGAGACGCCGCGGAGGCGCAAAGGGCAGCGCCAGGACAGCTGACACACGCACACACCCCCCTACGGTGTCGCGCGACGGTGGTACAGCTGTGCCGCGCCGTGTCGATCCCGTTCGCTCGCCACCCCGTGACACGCGACTCGCAAAACACCGTCTCCGCGAAGTCCGACCTCCCGAGAGCGCACCGCGACAGCACCGTGGATGTGCGCCGCAACGACCGAGTAGACGCGCAGTTCTGTCGTCGCCGCGACCGCTGCGAGACGACCGAGACGATGATGATGTTGCGTCGTTGTACGCCGTGACCGATGACGCGCGATGGAGGCCGCGACTGACGTACGCTCTAGTATTATGTCGCACGTCTGTCTCTGGTAGTACGGCGCTGCGCGATCCCACTCTCCCTCTCGCTCGCTCGCTCGCTTTTTTTCACTCTGTCCTACCCCCTCCTGCCTTCTCTTACTCCTGGGCGCGTGTACACGTGACAGCGGCGACGCGCACGCGAGGTGCGTTCCGCCGTCCGCGACGTCCGTACGTGTAGGTGTACGCGAGTATCCTTCCTCGCTGTCAGGTCTTCTTTTCTCTTTCGATTGCGGCTTTATTCCGCGGGAGAGAGAGAGAAAATCTAATTCCTTCTTATCGTTTTTCCTTTTAAGTAAATATTTATCCCTCAGAGATTAAATACAGAATTCTTTTTTCTTCTTATCTTCCCAATTTATAGATTTCTCTCAAATGACCCGTCCGTATCGTTTTTCCTTTAAAGTAAATATTTATCCCTCAGAGATTAAATATAGAATTCTTTTTTCTTCTTCTTCCTTTTCCTTCTTCCTTTTAAGTAAATATTTATCGCTCAGAGATTAAATACAGAATTCTTTTTTCTTCTTATCTTCCCAATTTATAGATTTCTCTCAAATGACCCGTCCGTATCGTTTTTCCTTTTAAGTAAATATTTATCCCTCAGAGATTAAATATAGAATTCTTTTTTCTTCTTCTTCCTTTTCCTTTTAAGTAAATATTTATCGCTCAGAGATTAAATATAGAATTCTTTTTTCTTCTTATCTTCCCAATTTATAGATTTCTCTCAAATGACCCGTCCGTATCGTTTTTCCTTTTAAGTAAATATTTATCCCTCAGAGATTAAATATAAAATTATTTTCTCTTCTTATCTTCCCAATTTATAGCTTTCTCTCAAATGACCCGCCCATAACAGAAATTCTGTTAACTTACAATACATCAGGTAGTAAAGCAAGCTGGGCCCAAGAGGTGGTAACGACAGGATTCGTTTCCGGAAGCTTATCTTTCGTGGAACCCATACTTTTTTTTTAATTTTTACAAACCGAACCACGCGTTTACAATATCGTGCTCGAACGTTCAAACCAAAATCAACATTGCTATCGCTGTTTCATTCCTTATGATTTGACATAAGCTGCTATGGCTAATTTTAAATACTAATATCAGATAATTGTTTCTCTCAACCTCTACTATCACTGTCTCTGAAGAAGACAGCTTTCAATATTGCCGTAAATACACATACAACATAACGACGTATTTACTAACACATCATCTTTATTAATCCTCGCATAATGTTTACATCGAAGTCCGTTGAGTTTTGCGATCGATCGCACGTGGAGTAATATAGATAATAACAATTAATTCGAGTCAAGCTAGTATAAAAAGAAAGAAAACGAGAAACATAATTATTAATAGCGTCGTCAATATACTGATTTTGTCATCGCGCAAAGTTATAGCTGCTATAAAATTGTCAAAAAGATAAAACTGTCGGTTTTCGTGAGAACGAAAACAACACGGCGAGCGAATACAATGATTATGCAATAGAACGCGATTCATGTTTGTCAGAATTATTACAATAAAAAAGAACAATTTTATTATGCTACGCATCTTAATTGTTCGCGCGATATCGCTTTGGGAGATTCGTGATGAAAACAATTGAAAGATAAACATTTCAGTCCTATTTTGTATAAACTTCCTCGAGACTTCCTTCGAAACAAGATATAAGTCGCTTCAAATAGACCAATTATCACGTACGATTAGACGTGACAACTCGCATACCGGACTTATTTTTTCAAAATTATTCACTCTGTATACTCCAGAATTCTGATCTCTCTATAGAGATTACATTAAATATCTTGTAACCGGTTACGCACATCTGTAATATATGTTTACGTATGTGAAATAAAATATGCCTCTCGTGTATATGTATCATATAATCGTGCAGTTTAACTAACGTTATAACGCGGAGTTAAAACTTACTTCTATAGGCTCGGGCAGTACTTTATACATTTATACAATTTCCTATAAACACACTTTCGAGTCACACGACAAGAGAGAGGTAAAATAATGTTTTACAATTAAAGCGATTATATTAATAAGACAAAATATCCGAGAATAAATGCAGTCAGATTTTGTTGCATGAAGTGTAATGCTTCATGGATTGCACTAGTAAGAGCAACGACACATGTACCTGGATATACAAAAATAAATTTTTATAAAATACTGTAAAATATGGCTGCTGAGAACCTCTAAAGAGTACCTATAAAATATGGCAAACATCATTAGATTTAATATAAATCAATATGAAACACACTAATGAACTCATTTTTCGAAAATATGTTAATAAATATATTGTAGATTTATAAAAACTTCTTTATAAGAAATCTTTATGAATATTCGTATATACGTATATGTCATAGATACGTATGTCGTTGAGTAAAAGATATAATGGGAGCTTTCCAGCAAACCATACAATCGATATGGTGTGACAAATTTGTCTCTTCACTGAAAAGCGCCTAATATAGGAAGATCCTTGAGTCATTTAGTTTATGATAAAAAAAAGGACAATGAGATACCTGTGTCCACTATTGTTCCTTCTTTTGTCTTTTCAAATAACGAGTCGCCGATTTATGCTGCTTGTTTATCAGCATACAAAATATGTGCGTATATATGTTTATGTATGTTATAGAAAATGCAAAGGTAACTAAGAGGTTAATGTAAGCATATCATCGTCGTAATATTAAAGGCACTTGAATATCAAAATTAGCCTAAGTAGCGTGATCTTAAATCGCCGATCGTAATGAGACGTGACGTTACTTTGCAGTCGTCCGTGAACAAATTGCGCGTGTTTTTCTTTTCTTTCTATGCACGCACGCAATACACAGTCTATGTTATATGGCAGTATTAAATCGTTCTTTACAAATATCTCAACAATTAAAAATACCGTATTAAATTAAATCCTTTAAATAATTATAAACGCTGAAAATCTATCTTGTTATATATATATATATATATATATATATATATATATATATATATATATATTCACCGAAGCATATATTCCCGCTTCGTGCTAAGTTCGAGATAATATCGCACCGTCAGCCGGCGCACAACTTGATTGCGAACCGTTCGAGATTGCGTCGCAGCGGTTCTTTCTAAAGCTTTTTCTCGTTACCTCCGTCTCGAGATTTATTATTTTCCAGCGTAGGTCGGATTCTTGAACGTGGAAGTCGCTTGCTTGTAGATCGGATTTTCGCCCTGTGCATAAGAAAAGCAAAAAAAGACGTTATTAATTCTATCAATTAGAATTATAGAGATAAAATTTTAATTTTTACTTAATATCATATGTGTGTTTTCTCTTTAGATTAATTTTGAATAGAGAAAAGATTTCGTTCAAAATCTTTTTTGGCACTGAACGGCATTAAAGAAAAATATCTACGTCCAAGGATCTACTCTATTTTAAGTCTAATTCTACTTGAATCTCAGACTAATTTCTGTTTAATATGATGTGTGACCGTACCGTGTCCCACTTGGCCATCATTCTCTCCTTTTCAAATCGGGCGAACTCCCGTCGATCGTGTATCGTTGTCAGCAGCTTCCACAGCAGCAGTAACGCGAGACCGATCAAAACTATCGCCGCGATTACGCCGAGCACGATGCCCAGCATGTAAACCTGCGGCGGGCATTCGCGCTCGTTCTGCGCGCGTACCTTCAAGCAGTTGGTCTCGTTGTAGTAATACACAAAGTTGTACTTGCAATCGTCCTCGTCCGTGCCGAAGCACAACACCTCGTCGTTGTCTACGTCGAGTATCACCGTCTCGACACCCTCAGGCACGAATTCCTTGCAGTTCTTCGCGCACTCCTCCGGCTCGCTGTAGTTCCCAGTGCCGTACATCTGACATTGCACGCAACTCTTCAGCTCCTCACAGCGACTCGGGCAAGTCGGGCACTTGTTGCAGTGCTTGCCGGAATATCTTGTGTTGCCTTCTTCGTGGCAGTAACATTCTCCGCAGATGCAATCGCCCTTCAGGAAAAAGGAAGAAACGTAAGTGAAAATGAATAATTCAGCATAAACGATGTCGCGAAACAGATCGCAAACTGCTGGCAATTATAGGAAATCAACGCCAACATGACTACACCGTCGTTACACTTACATGACCGGAGCACAGCACGCCGTTCGTGGTTCCCGGAGCGATGCAGGAGTCGTTGGAAGATCTGCAATTGCAAGACTGTCCGGTCCAGCCGGCGTTGCAAACGCATTGACCGCATTCGCAGGAACCGTGATTGGAGCACAGTTGACCCTGATCTCTGTCGCAGGAAAAGTTGTCGCACTCGCAGAAGGGTCCTGATATTACCTGCAAGAATAAAAACGCAGATGCTACTAATATTCGTAACGTATGATTGATATAATTATGACATAATTGATATAATTATGACATAATTATGCGATTGATCCTTTAGTATTCGTGTTTCGTTTTGCTCAATAAATTTCGCCATCATTTCACTTTTATCCCTAATTTGATCTTGTTGCTAACTCCAAGTGCTGTAATTCAAGAGATATATTAATTTCTTTCTGAGTGATTTAACGTCGTATTAATTAGTTCGAAACTATTGTTATATTGTACAGCAAAAAGAAAATGAAGAATGTCCGTTAAAATAAGTCTAAATTCTGAAAAAACGAAGTGCATACCTCATCTGTATTTTCACGCTCTTCGCATTCACACTGACCGCAGGCGCACGTTCCGCGGCCGGAGCAGTCTACAAGAGTAGTGTTGTCGGGTCGACACGATTGGAAGTGTTTATCAAAGCCTGTCATTTCTTGATGCGGACTGCACTCGCAGTGTTTGCCAAAGAAGCCGTCGTAGCATTCGCAAATTCCACACTTGAGCGTACCCACGCCGTTACACTCGGGCGACTTCTCCTCGTACATGTGTCCCTCACGTTCGCAGTCGCAGTCGCACAGCATTTCGAGATTCACTGTGAGAGTTTCGTTGATGCCGACCTGTAAAGAGATAACCATTAGCTCGAATCAATCTGCGACCTGTCAAAGTACAGGATGAAATTTCTAAAACAATACTAGTTAGGAAGAAAAAAAGGAGATAAAAGGAAAGAGCATTTAAGAGCCAGGCATAGACGCAATCACTATATTACAATTTAACAAAGAATACAATATCGGTTATATCAGTTTACGTTTCGACCCTATTTGGGTCCTCTTCAGAAAATACAATAGGGAAAAAAAGTTCAAGCGCAAAGATCAACCGTTACGGAAGATCAATCTTTAAAGAAACGTACGCAAGTAAAGTTAAAAACGCAAATTAGAACAACAGTCGACATTCGCATACAAACAAATGTTATTACTCTTCTCTCCATGGTCAAACTAATGTGGCCAACAACGTTTAAGTAGACGATGCGGCACCAGCTAAATTGGACGAAATAGTTCTCTGCAATGATGACAACAAGGGAAACGATTAAAATGCTTAATTTAAATGAAAGAAAAATTAAAAAACAGAATAAGCCAAAAAATGCACCAAAATTAAACACAGAGAGGAAAATACAAAAATATAAATACCTATATGACGTTATAAAATTAAGCAACTGACGTGGCGGGCAAAGTCAATATGACGAGATAAGGTTTACTGTACGAAGATGTCGAAGCAAATAGAGTGCGTTACAAACAAACAGCAATAATAACAACTAAACTGTTGAAAGGCACTGTGTAGAGGGGAGGACGTAAACCGCACGCAAATATTAAAATTTAAATTTAACGAGAATATCCGATGTCCAAGAAATTCCGTGTCTGTCCGATTGTTTAAACCTTTTTCTTTTTGTTTTTTGATATATAACATTTCAGAAATCAAATGTTTAAAACAGGAAACCTCTTTGTCGAATGTTTCGATATTCTCCCAATCAAACTCATGTTATTGTTAATTTGATGTGAAGCACTTCCGCATCCGACGGGAGTTCGCCCGATTTGAAAAGGAGAGAATGATGTCCAAGTGGGACACGGTACGGTCACATATTATGTTTCATATTAGACTAAAATTAGTCTGAGATTCAAGTAGAATTAGACTTAAAATAGAGTAGATCCTTGGACGTAAATATTTGTCTTTAATGCCGTTTAAAAAAAGATTTTGTACGAAATATTTTTTTCTATTCAAAATTAATCAAAAGAGAAAACATATATGATATTAAGTAAAGATTAAAATTTTATCTCTATAATTTTAATTGATAGAATTAATAACGTCTTTTTTTGCTTTTCTTATGCTTTCCTTATTTTCACAGGGAAAGTCCGATCTACAAGTAGCGACTTCCATGTTCAAATTACAGAAATTAATGACAACTTAGGGAGTTTACGGAGTTATTCTCGTTTTTACTAATCTACCTGTTTGACCTACATATGACATTTATCACAATTTATACAATTAATCTTATAAACAACATTACTGTTGACCCTTGCGCTTCAACTTTTTTTTCCTAAAATGAAAGAAAAATTAAAAAATAGAATAAGCCAAAAAATGCACCAAAATTAAACACAGAGAGGAAAATACAAAAAGATATAAATACCTATATGATGTTATAAAATTAAGCAACTGATGTGGCGGGCAAAGTCAATATGACGAGATAAGGTTTACTGTACGAAGATGTCGAAGCAAATAGAGTGCGTTAGAAACAAACAGCAATAATAACAACTAAACTGTTGAAAGGCACTGTGTAGAGGGGGGGACGTAAACCGCACGCAAATATTAAAATTTAAATTTAACGAGAAGTTATGTAGAAGTTACGTATGTAGTTTTAGTATTTTGAAGAGAACCCAAATCGGATCGAAACGTAAACTGATACAACCGATATTGTATATTTTGTTACATTGTAATATAGTGATTGCACTTTTACACCCGTGTCTGGCTCTTAAATTCTCTTTCTTTGTTTTTGTATTTAATACGTTAGAGCCATTTTTATCTTTTACTTTTAATGATAGATTTCAATAAATTTCGTTTGCGTAACAATCGCAGCACAAGGTGCTCTCTTACCGGATAAATATCGAACTTCTGCTTCCATTCCGATCTATTGGCTGGGCAGCTGGTGACTTCGATCTCCGCGATGAACTCTACCTTCGTGCCAACTTTCAAGCCGTCACACTTGGACGTCTCAATCGCTGGTCCGGTGCCCAAGCAACTCGAGAAATATTTGACTTTCACCGCGCTGCTAGCGGTATCCTTCATCTCTACCGAGCTCGAAATAGCATCGTACTGCTCCCGGATCAGTTCCACGACGTTACTGGAGTCCTCTGTGAGTTTGCCAGCGAACGAACCCTCTACATGTTTCGTCAGTCGTTTGTAGACGTTGATTTGCTCCTCCGTGACCGCCCATATGACGTTGATCGCGTTTTGCTTCACTTTCAGATTGATTTGAGAGATGCTCGGGTAGTCTTGCAGAGACGAGTGGGTGTACGTGCCGTTCATGTCCAAATGACACAGGCCGTCGTTCGGCTTTATGATGCCACCTAGTTTGCCGTCGCCCGCATAATGGAAACCAGCATCCGTGGAAAACACAAGCAGTCTGCGTGCTTTTTCGCGCCAGCCTATCTGGTTTCTACAAACTATGGCCTGCATGATGGCATCGAAGCCACCCTCTGGCGCATCCAAATTGCCAGATACCAATGCATTCCGCACTAATCCCTATGAACAAGAATGATTCCATGGAGAAATCATCGTAGATGAATAGAACGTCTAGAACGTCCCTCTATGTGTGTGTACTAATATATTTCCTATGTATTCACGTATACATTCATACCGCGAAATGGCTTGTATCCTGCGACAGCCTCATGATGTTTTTGTACCCGTAAGGCGCTGCACAACCGTCACATGGTTCTTTAAGACTGAAATAGTGGATGAAGTTTAATTTATTCAACGTATACACAAACAGATAGTAGATGTTTTGCCTTCAGTTTCTGTAAGTACTTACGATTTTGGCACCGTGTTCACGTATGGCATCACAACTTTGTCGACAAAGCTACCGAAGCCCAAGCGAAAGTTGCTCGTGATTTTACTCATACTCTCGACCAACAGCTGGCCTAAATCTGACAATTTTTGCTTGTCATCTTCCATAGACTTGCTCAGATCCATGAGATAATAGAGATCAACGGGATAATCCTCTGCTTGGGAATAAGCAAAGGACATTCTGTAAGCTTCGTCTGAAACAGAGATGTGTTTGCGTTATTTTACTTCACAACTAAAATGGCACAAAGCTTTGTAAGCATTTCGACATAGATAAGTGACTCACTTATTCGAAGCTTCAAATTGACTTCTTGTGGCCACATTTGGACAGCTTCTTGTTTTCTGCTGCCACTGCTGCTGGAGCTCTCCTTGTGGAAGTGTGAAGAGGATGACGAGCTAGAGGATGAACCAGAATACGAGCCTTCAATGCTGCCGTATCCTCCTCCAGCAGCACCACCAGCAGCATAACCACCTTTCGTTAAGTTACGATGTCTTAACATGCTGAACACATTGTCTGGATTCCATGTATATTCAGGAGGACAAGTTGCAAATATTTTGGTGTTGATATTTGGAAGGAAGCACCGCTTTTC
This sequence comes from Odontomachus brunneus, assembly GCF_010583005.1. Classification (NCBI taxonomy): domain Eukaryota; kingdom Metazoa; phylum Arthropoda; class Insecta; order Hymenoptera; family Formicidae; genus Odontomachus; species Odontomachus brunneus. Next base: position 34,671 of record NW_022639653.1, read on the forward strand.
TGAGAATTTCTGCAAAAAATGAATTTTATTTAAGATTTATACAAACTCCAACTGCAATTCATATAAGTCATTTAAGACAAATATTTAGAATAAAATTAATATAAACTTACCGGTGCGGCACACCAAGCACAATGTGGAGTTTGTATACATTCATGGCACGTTTGTTTACTAATACAAGGATTCATGCCAGTTAATCTCTCTGGAGGACCGTAACTGGCCTGGGCAAACACAGTTAACAATCCTGCCATTAACATCCCTACTACAACGAGCCATCTTGAGCTGCCAATCATCCTACATAATCACAGATATATTAAACCTTCTACTTCAACAAAAATACATCATTAAATGAACACAAACAGATAATTGAAATGCGTTTGTAACATTTAAACGTAGAAAAAATGTTACAAACTGAAAAATTAGAGAGGTCAGAGACGAAAAGACTAAACAGAATGTGGTGAGAAATTTTCTGATGAACTGACGATAAACGGAGGTAATACTTTGGATCACGTACGATTTCGTCTTCATTTTTACAGCACGCCGAGACGCGATTCTACGACAAACGATCGCACAGAACGGCCGATTAAAAACTGCAGTCGGACTGCACCTTTCGTGGTTACCGCGGCTTATTCATGCACAGTGATGCCGTCATCTTTATATTTGCACAGGCAGCATCACGCTTCAAATGACTAGTCGTGATCGACGTAGTCGTCTTGGCGTGCGATAAACGAATAATAATTCGTAACAAGATGTCAACTACCGAAAGCGGCTTACTTATTGTGAGTGTGAGCGCAGCGTGCCTGATCGGGTCTCTGTGATTCTACAGCATCACAAATGTTTGATTTAATGTTTCTCTCTCTCGTCGTTCCCGGATCACCATAAATGGCAATCCATCAAACGAACGCACCAACGCACACTGCGGCCACGGGGAGTGTTCACTCTTGCAACTCGCGTCTGTTGCGATTACGCGCGACATTCCCACGTCCGCACGTTCATTGGCCCGAATTCGGGGCGACACGCCGCGTCGCGATCGATTCGATTAGCTTTGTTGCGAATGGAGTCACAGATTGCGCGTTAACCAATCAGATCGTCGGGAGGAACGCTTCCTCGCTCGTGCGTTGCCGCGCCTGCGCGAGTTTCGGGCTCTCACGTTAGCAGCAGTGACTGTCTTAGCGGCATCTTGAGATATTTCGAATTTTCAAAATGTGGGAGTGGTGAGTGGGGAGCGGATCGTCGCGTCGTTCCGATGATTGAATATCGCAAATATTATGCGTGTATTCGTGTCGGTGGCGCTCGACGTTGTTATTAATGAATTGCGGGGCGTGTTCTTGTCGTGTGTGTCTGATGGATGCCGAGTTTACGTTGTTTGTTTGCCCAGGACGTTGAACGATATTGAAGAGTTCACGGATCGGAGGATGCGTCATCACTTTGCCATTGCGATAAGAAGGGTGAGTGATTCTATTCATAAAAACATAGGTTGTACAATAGTATATATTAATTTTTACGTATCATTGATCATCTTTGACTATTATTAATTTCGTGGAATTATAATCAATTGTCTACGAGTATGAACATTGCGTAAAAATTTCGTGTATTGTATAAAATTTCGTCCCAAGGTTTTTTTCAAAATAGCGAATTTTCATTTCATTATTTGTTAGAAAAGAGATACACGCACAAGCATGATGGAATTTATCATCTATCATTTTTCACATTATATACATACATATATATATATATATATATATATATATATATATATATATAT
>NW_022639653.1:36642-45828 GCF_010583005.1 Odontomachus brunneus
TATATATATATATATATATATATATATATATATATATATATATGGCTTAATTGTTTAGCACGCTTTTCTGCTGAAAGCATAATTCTATCTTTCTCCGGCATGTAATGAGCAACAAAGATAGAATGATGCTCCTAGCACGAAAGCGTGCAAGACGAACGTATAGTCAATATACATATATATAGTATATTTACTTATCGACTGGAGCAGTGCAACCACTACAAAGTGGTAGTGAACGATTAGCGCGAGATATGCCAAATTCGTCCTAACATATTATATCGTATTTGAAGTTTTATCGAGTGTTTGGGTTTAAGTTCGTTATTTTGTGAACGAGGTAACGTAGAAATCCACGATCGGTAAGTGTTCTTTACGGATCATTGGTTTCTACAATAAATATTGTTGCCGAATGGATTGTCGAAGAAAACGGCGTGATGCGTGAGCACGTCAGTCGTTGGAGGTTAGGTTAGGTTCGCAGTCAAGACGTGAAGTTGCCTTGAGGTTTTGCTATCTACGATACTAGTGCTATTCTTGTCGTTTCAGTGATCTATTCCTTCAGTACTGTGTTGCATTTGCGGCACTCGACATTTTATATTTAAACTTTGTGAAGAAAATAATAGCGACTGGTAGAAAGTAGAGAAAATATAACTGAAAAGAAGCTTTTGACAATTTCGTAGTTTCTCGGTAGGCAATAAATTTCCCGATTGTACATTTCGTATGTACATTTGTATTCAACTATAATATTCAGCATATAATTTTATTGTGTGTTCTGTCTCATTTTACATTGTTTTGCTTTATTTCATCCTACGTATGTACTATCATGATTATAAGTGATTTCTACCTAAGGACCTTGCTTGAAAACATTCTTTATTTGTGTATTGTTATATTTTTGCGGAGTAAATCGATAAGCACAAAATGGTAACCGCAGAACCAAAGATCTCTATCGATAAAGTAGCTGCCTTTTGCAGTTTTTTCTCGGTTACGTCTATAGATGGCGCGACGATGGCCTCTCCGATTTTTGACATCCATTTGGCTTGTATGTAGCTTCATGTGCGCGATTATTGACTTAAATATTATACTGCTATAGATATATCTAACATATCATATGATCAACAATACACAGACGCGAACAAAGATCCGTCAAACTTGATATCGACAAAATTTTCTCGAAAAGACAACGAAAAAGTTTGTTTTGTAACAATGATTAATTTAAAATATTCGCTATAATGTCCCAGAACAATCTATTCGATGGGTCTCAAGACTTTCTCGGGGTAAATAAACGAGGCTGCGTGAAAATCTGGATGATATATATATTGTTTATTGTTAGCATCGTTATCAGTTGCTTTCATGCGCGCGATACATTCGTGGACTTGCGCGACGTAAAGGGAAGGGGGAACGTCCGCTCGAATTTTGAATTCTTTTTTTTTTTGGCGAACGAGTTTGAAGATTCGGAAGATTCGTATCGATGTGACGCTCGTTTGACTCTCTGTAGCAGAGGGGGGAGGGGGGAGAAGGGAGAAAGCGTGTGAGTTAACGCGAATTAACGCTTACGGCGGAGTATACGGTATACAAAAACGAGCGGTATACAAAAGATATCGTACGCAAAGCGCTAAATAAATAAAGAGAGCGACTCGCTGAGTTTCTCTCCGAGAAACTACTCGCGCGATATACAGGGTTGGCAAAAAGTCCGGAAACGGTCAAATATCTCGAAAAGGATCAACTGTAGCGAAAAATATATAAGTAGCAAAGTTGTAGAGCTTAATAAAATGTACCTAATGATGGCTAAAAATTTAACTTTGGGTGGAGGACGAAGGTCATACGAAGGTCAAATTGAATTTTTTTAATTGGATCCCCCACTTTTATTACATATTCTTGTAGCTTATTTCAAGGGCTTTAAAAACCTATAATAAAGTATTTTTTTATTAGGCAGATTTAGAGTTATGAGACTTGAAAGGATTTTGGTCTTTAACTGTTTCTGTTTCGTAAAAACGTATCACTGTCTTCTGAACGGTGGATTTAGAAATAAAATTGTGATCAGGATATGCAGCATTGAATGTGTAGATCAGTATTTTTTTATTAGACATATTTAGAGTTATGAGGCTTGAAAGGATTTTGGTCTTTAACTGTTTCTGTTTCGTAAAAACGTATCACTGTCTTCTAAACGGTGGATTTAGAAATAAAATTGTGATCAGGATATGCAGCATTGAATGTGTAGATCAGTTACTTCTTCGTATGATCTAATATGGTCTCCAAATTTTCGATAAAGAAACATCATTATCTTTTCTTTATCGGTTAACATTTTTAAAAAAGAAATTTGAAACTGTAGTTGGAAAAAGAAAAGAAAAAGACAAAGAGTAAGATGCGAGAGAGCACAACTCGTTTTTAAAATACAAAGATCGAGAAGCGTTATCGTGAAGCGCGGGTATGCGCGAGTTTTGACTGAGTACGTGTGATATTACGTCGTGAATGAATAACCGCGTTCGATGCGAGCGAATGAACAACTAGACTGGGAGCCTAAAAAACAAACACAGGAGAAAAACAAGAATAACTTTGTTCGTGTCTCGAGCTAGATATAACCGGCTTAGTTGTTCATTCGTTCTCATCGAACGCGGTTATTCGTTCACGACGTAATATCACACATACTCAGTCGAAACTCGCGCATACCCGCGCTTCTCGATCTTTGTATTTTAGAAAACGAGTCGCGCTCTCTCGTATCTCACTCTGTCTTTTCTCCTTCTTTTTTCAAATTTCTTTTTCGAAAATGTTGACCGAAAAAGAAAGAATAATGCTGCTTATTTATCGAGGATTTGGAGACTGCATTAGATCATATCAAGAAGTAGCTGATCTATTCAGTGAAATATGTCTAAAAAATACTTTATTATAGGTTTTTGGAAAGCCCTTGAAATAAGCTACAAGAATATGTAATAAAAAGTGAGGGGTCCAATTAAAAAAATTCAATTTGACCTTCGTATGACCTTCATCCTCCACCCAAAGTCAAATTTTTAGCCATCATTAGATACATTTTATTAAGCCCTACAACTTTGCTACTTACATATTTTTCGCTACAGTTGATCCTTTTCGAGATATTTGACCGTTTCCAGACTTTTTGCCAACCCTGTATATCTCAACGCGGGTATACGATGAATCATAAATAATGAAGGAACGCGAGCGCCTTCCCGGATCCTTGCCCCAAATTCGTATCGGCTCCGAAAGATCCGCAAGATCGCAGTGCGATCGGCGACTGAGATTTCTCTGTGTTATAATAATTATACGACAGCTTGATTGAGATTCTCCTCCGCTTGAAGCAATAAGCAATAAGTGACAATTAATTATGTGGTACACATAATTAATTAAACACGACGCGTGCGTTCGAGGAAGAGTCCGGCGCGCGCGTTCCTTCGGCTTAACTAAACTAAAAAATAATAATAATAACAACAATAATATCAATAGTAATAAATATGCATATACACACAGACGAGACCGTAGGTCTGCATTCGGAGGAAAACATGGTAAAATATATAGGCAGCTATATAGGTGACAACTATAAGAGTTTCGTATGTGTAGAATTGTGATGTACATACAGAGAGAGAAAATATTATAAAAATATTTAAAAAATATTTAAAAGAATATTCAAGAAATATTCAAAAATATTAAAACATTAAAAAATATGAATATTAACAAAATAGTAGAATATTACAACAAAACACTTGTAACTGGCCCATACAAAATTACAATTGAAATTGCCATTATATTTGTTGAAAAATGTTACACGTTTGATTCTTTATTATAAAATTATTGTGTATATTTGAAAGCTTTTTATATCGTATACCACGTAAAACATAGAAATTTATCGTTTCTACAGTAATTTATACCATACAGTTTCTTCTTACTTTCAGTTTTACTGAAAACATTGTAAAAAGAAACATAATTTTAACATAATTTTTACTTTAATATTTTCTTCGTGCATATAGTTCAACAAACTATCTTGTAGTTGTTACAACTGAGTTTCAGTTGCTATAACTGCAAAATCGTTTATTCAAGTATACGTTAATTCCACACATAAAACGCGTACATTTGTTACCTATATAGCAACATCCGTATAGTAATATCTATATACTATATCACCTGTATAATTGCCATTACACCATGTATTTTCCTCTGACGACTTCGATCGATTGCAGCAACGTTCTTCTGTCGTTCGCGACCGCGTGTTTACCGACGGAACGTCGCGATACATTTCGCATTATTTTTTTTTTAGTCGCCACTTCGCGTAAACACCGGCGCGAGACTGCATCTCCTAAATCTGCTAAATAAAATTTCTATATCGCAAGCGCGTGCGTGTGATGCGGGCGAGAAGCGGAAAGCCTCTTTCGTGATCTGCCCTCTTCGTTCGTTTCCCTCTGTACTCCCGACGGTGTTTCTTCGCTGCCGCGGATCAGTTAGTTAGTTAGTTGGACGATAAAGTATAAAACAGGTCATATGTACCAAAGCAAACCAAGAATAAGGCAAATAAGAGCCGACTGCCGATCTTAATTACTTCGCTAGCAGAGAAAATCAGCATCAACCGACCCAAAAATGGCAAGATCTAAATGCTGTTTGATTTTTATAAAAGTCAGTACTAAAGTACTTTTCAAGTCGTTGAATACGAATTTGAGGTCAAAATTAAAAAATTCAAATTAATATCAGATTCGAAATCAGCGATCCTAAAGTTCCATCCAAATCAAGTCACTTTTTGCATTTTGGTCCGTTCAATCCGCCATATTGAATCCGCTATCTTGAATTTCAAAATTTTAAGCTAAGATTCGAAATCAGTGACCCTAAAAATCCCCGCGTACCGAGTTTCATCCAAATCAAGTCATTTTTATATTTGGTCCGCCATCTTGAAGTTGACAAAACTAATCTCAGATTCGAAAGCAGCGACTCCAAAAACTCCCAAATACCAGATTTCATCATAATCAAGTCACTTTTCATATTTTGATCCGCCATTTTCAAATTTAGAGTTCAAATTCGAAATCAGCGACCCCAAAAACCCCTGCACTGTTAAATCCGTAGTGTCAAATTATACTCAATTTGAGTTATTTTTAACCATTCCTATAAGTCGCCACTACTATAAGTAAGAACACTATAAGTGCTCCTACTAAATATGTCGTTAATTTAACTAATGTAATGGAGTTAAATAATTTAACTTAAGAAATGTATTAAATTTGACTAAAATTTAGTTTATTTTTTATTATGTGCACGTTAATGTAACCTTTGTTTTAGTAAAAAAATGACTTAATAAACCCCTGCACTGTTAAATCCGTAGTGTCAGATTATACTCAATTTGAGTTATTTTTAACCATTCCTATAAGTCGCCACTACTATAAGTAAGAACACTATAAGTGCTCCTACTAAATATGTCGTTAATTTAACTAATGTAATGGAGTTAAATAATTTAACTTAAGAAATGTATTAAATTTGACTAAAATTTAGTTTATTTTTTATTATGTGCACGTTAATGTAACCTTTGTTTTAGTAAAAAAATGACTTAATATTGTTTTAAATGGGTTGATTATATGTGGTTGTTTTTTTTAAACATATGTTTTGTTAAAATAGTAAATTTTGACACACATGATAGTTAAAAATAACTAAATATTATTTAACTCAAGAAATTGGTTTAAATTTGACCCTCCAATATTTAACAGTGTGAGTACTGAGTTTCATGAAAATTTTGCTAACGGAAAAAAATAAAATGACGTGCGCATTAGTGCGTCAATGTCATTTTTGATACGTCCTTTATTTGACGTAAAAGCGCGTCAATGCCAGCGAAGTGGTTAAAAGCGAAAATCACAATTTAATAAAAGCTTGTGATACATTTAATTAAGGACAAAAATCGAATTTTTGTATTAATACTTAATACTTTAATACTTAAATAAATGTATCACAAGTTTTTATTAAATTATGATTTTCGCCTTTAAGATCGACAGTCGACTCTTATTTGCCTTATTCTTTGTTTGATAAAGAGCCTCAAGAGCCTTTAACTTTTGATTTAAATCATATATACGTTTCGCAACCGACGAGGTTGACCGCGAAGGCGTGAATGCACATTCAGATGTTCCCCGGAAATTTTCTTTTTTCTTTCCTTTTTTTCAGCGATTTCCCTCACACTGCGCTACGGATCGCGTATCTGATGCGTTTCCCGGGCGATTAGACATTACTGTCACACGCAGATGTGTTTGCCCGATCATCCGTGCTTATCTATGTGGAACGACGAAGTATGAAATATTTATCGCGCTCTGATGCGTGACGTATCGGCATTTTTCCCGCGGTACGTCACCGCACGTATACACCGTATATACGCGTAATTTCGCGCGCATCGCGTCTCGTGTAATTGACTCGTGCTTTCGCATTCAATTTTTCCTGCAGATTTCGCGCATATCTCGTGTATACTTTGGGGTTTACTTCGCGCTCTTTTTCTCTCTTTCTCTCTCGATCTGCACCGGAAAATACAATCTCATCCTTAGCGGAATCTTCTTGCACCGTGAGAGAAAAATATCTAAAAAATAAACGATGTTTATTCAAGCTACTAGTGGCGCATATCGTACCAACATACATATATTGTTATACATACAATATATATATTTTTACATTGAAGAGATAGTAATTTTTTTTCACAAAAGAGAACGTTTTCTTAAAATCACTGCTTTTCGTGAAAGCAGTTGTTTATTTTATTTGAACAAAACAATTTAGAATAAATATGGTAATACCTACCACAAATAAATATTTTTATTGTTTAGATATCTTTCCTCTCACTGCAGAATACTTCTCTTTACCTTTTAGAAAAATCTTTTCCAGGTCAAGAGAATTCTGCTAAAGATGAGACTATATTTTTTTAGATATGGTCCGATTTTATTGACGAGGGATTTTATTAACGGGATATTTTTTTGAGTGTTATGTGCATACCGTCGGTGATCTGGCTAGTTACGCCGTTTCGCCCGATATGTTTCGTCGGATATACGTATTTGTTACCGTCGAGAGCCCGTTGTCGGGAAAGCTCGCGTATCTTCCCCCCCGTCCGAGCCAGTCGGACGGTATCGTCTACCCGAGGTTTCGACATTTCGGCGAGTACTTTTTTTTCGTTTTTCTTTTTTTATATACATGCGCGCGCGCGCGTACACACACACACACACACAAGCACATACACACGAAGCCAGCCCGTCGTTTCGCTCGCCCTCGCCGATACCCAGTGAAACGTTAACGAAGGAGACTGTGATGAGGATCGACGTTCGTTAATGGGAGCACTCGAAAAAGCGATCGTCGCGCATTTTATCGCATATGCTCTCGGCTCGCGTCGCTCGAGATGCAAAAATTTGATTCAGAGTTTGATCCACCGTGTGGCGCATTCGTCTGTATATAATACTGGTGGCAATTACTGTCCCGAAGGGGTAGCAAGGAGGAGCGGCAACTTTCACGCTGGAAAACACGTGTTTCTTTTTGCTTCTCTTCTTCGAGACAAATCGCATGCATTTTTTTCCATCTTTTTTTCTTCTCTTTTTCTCATAGTTTCTTTGTGTGTATGTTTTTTTTTTTTGTTCTCTTTCTCCGCGTTTCGTCAATCTCCCCGTCGGAGGATCCGAATCGCGAATAGTCGAGGATTTCAAGTCCCAGTCGAGAGCTCGTCCTTGCTATCTTCCTCGCTTCAATATTCAATTCACCGTTGCAAGCTGTGTTTTATTATTGTGTTTTATCTTTACTGTGTTTCTTAAAGCACAATGAGGTCTCCTCGGCCCGGTCCTCGTCGCGCCGGCCCACCGCGTTTTCAACTGCCGCGACTGCCTCCGTCTCTAATGCGATTGCCTCTTGCGTCCCATATTGCAGATCTTGAAGTGGCACAGCGACATGTCTGGAAAGAGAAAGAAAAAGAAAAGAGAGATGAATCGCGACTCGTTAAAGGAAAGTAGCCAAAAACGACATAGGCCTTCTAAAGCGACATACCTTTATATCTCATATATTAAATGCTGTCATTCTTAAAGAAGAAAGAACTCACAAATAAAATATAAAATTAATGATAGGAAAAAGGCTAATATGAGTTCAAGCACAGTAGTTGTAGTGCTATGTACCAAAATTGGTAAAGCCTTCCTTACGTTAGGAAATAATGTAATTTATTTTACAAAGAATATATAAATAAATAATCAAACGTTTCAGTTCATCCATGAACCCTCTTCAGTGATACATATATAAAAGTCTCAAGAATTGTACAGAAACAGGAAATTTTATCACGAAAACCTAGATTTAGTGAAACAGAAAAGAAAACGATGTTAGTTTGATATTAAGATCGACAAAAGCGTTAAATATCCATACTAATATGGTTACTCGCAGAAGCAACTATTAAGATGCAGCGGTCGTATGTCTAACAAAACATATAGTGCGTAAAAATTTAAAAACTTAAATGAATTAAATTGAATAAACGGTTATAAATTACCTAGGACAGATTGTAAGCCCAACAACAAGGAAGAAACGATATTGTCGACGATAATATTACCAAGTCTCGGAATAAGAATAACAAATGATTTATATAGCGTCGAAATACGTAGCGGCGAACGTGCAAGAGAAGGAGATAAAAAAAGAGTCGTCATAATAAACCGCAGTAGCTGTTGCCTAAATATTCAGTGTCTTTTTGCGAATTTAATCCTTGTTTTCGTAATCTGATGAAAATCATTTCTGCTATCAGACGTTTTAAGTAAAAGCGTTCTTTATGTAAAATTTTAACGTGTTCCCAATTAAATTCATGGTCGTCATTTAAACGATATTCCTGGACGGCCGTTAAATCCACAGTAGATTTCCTAGGAATTCTCATATGTTCAAAAATACGCGTAGAGTCTTCTGTTAGTTTATCCGACATATGAAGCCAGCTACCGCATTGTAACTTGTAAACAATATTATTATGGAGTCCAGGAGGAATCTATCTTTATGAACTCGAGTTATTCCCGATAATTTATTAAAACAAAAATAAGAAACAATTGTCGAATTCTCTTTAGAAATCTTTGTCAGTCCATCAGAGACCAAACCAAAAAACGATATATATATATATATATATATATATATATATATATATATATATATATATATATATATCACTACTGAGTACGTGTGATATTACGTCGTGAATGAATAACCGCGTTTGATGCGAGCGAATAAACAACTAGGCTGGGA
>NW_022639653.1:46010-47063 GCF_010583005.1 Odontomachus brunneus
TATATATATATATATATATATATATATATATATATATATATATATATATATATCACTGAAGAGGGTTCATGGATGAACTGAAACGTTTGATTATTTATTTATATATTCTTTGTAAAATAAATTATTATTTCCTAACATAAGGAAGGTTTTACCAATTTTGGTACATAGCACTACAACTACTGTGTTTGAACTCATATTAGCTTTTTTCCTATCATTAATTAAATGTTGTATTTTATCGAAACTAATATAAACGTAATTTGTTTCATCAGTTAAGTCATGAAAAATTCATACTTGGTATATTTCTCGTTCTTTTATATGTTAAATTAGCAAATATCGAGTTTTAGAAATTCGTTTTATTTCTATGATTTTCATTGACGAATTATGTAGACTAAACAGCGATAATCATCTTTTTGTTCAATATTAAGTTCTTCTACATGCATTTGGCTTCTGTAAAAATATTTTTTGAATATTTTTATCTTCATCACTTTTTTACTGTATAACTTGAAAAATTTTATGAGAATGTGTCTTAAAATGACATACCTACAGTATGCGATACGTGCGATACTCTGTGACTAACATAACCTGATTCTAACCTCTCATTGTGACGTGACATTTGTTTATTTTAAAGTTTGTTTTAAATTTTGTTTAGTTTAAAAATATAACATATAAAATATGTGAGAAATGCCAAAGATATGTTTTTATTTAATTATATTTCCTTTTTGTAACATTATATTTTAAATAAATGAATATTATTATTCAACCATTAAATGCATTAATAAACTATTTATTATCAAATATTATCATATATGCAACATGTTATATAATTTCCAATAGGTATGTCGCTTTTGGCACCCATTTTCTTTGAACTCCATTTTCGTGCGTTTTACAAAAACATTTTTTATTTTAAATCTAGAAATAATTTCAGTAAAAATATGATATTATCTGATAGGGGACTTCCAACTACACACACACACACACACACACACACACATATATATATATATATATATATATATATATATATATATATATATATATATATATATATATATA
>NW_022639653.1:47114-61467 GCF_010583005.1 Odontomachus brunneus
ATATATATATATATATTTACATTTATATTTTGAGCTTTACATTAAGACATAACCTCTAAAAGACATTACCTCACAAAGTGGTATGTCGCTTTTGGTGTTTTTATTTGTACTAGTGCTCTGCACGGGTGACGAATATTTTTCGTGGCGTGCCGATTTTTTGGCGGCAAACGTCATAAGTGCCCCGAGTAATCGCTGGATGGTCACTTTTTGAACTAAAACCGTTATGTGTCACGCCGTGTATCACGTGCCACGTTTGACACGCCGATATACATGAGACGATATCCTGCGTTCGTTATTTTTATTTGAATGCCGGCTTCTCCGAACGATTTGCTGTCGATTTTCCCTTATCGTTCGGACGTTCAAGGGGGCCGTAATAAAAATCATAACAATACCGATAGCCGCGACAAGTACAAAGGTCAAGCAGCGAAACGTGTGAAAGACGACGAGCGACGAGCGAGGCCCAAAACGACGAAGGGGTCAATTCAATGATTCGTCGTGATTTTCCATTCCTTCTCTATCATACTTTGCGATTGAAGCTCGAAATAATCTGCGAAAGCAAAGTTCACCTGAACTTGGGGCTAAGAGACATCGCTATGATTTGTCTGCCCGCTCGGCAATTCAATTCGCGCACACCAATTCTTCCCTCGTACACTGAGAAGAGAGTGTTCAGTATTTGTGACTATAATCATACAGAGTAATAATCACTATAAATCATGGCGGAGAAAGCTATTTTTTTATTGAACTCTGCTACAATGTCGGCGATAATAACCTTATATGCATGTTAATATTACCATTTTCTTGTTAGAACAACAACTTGTCAAGAGATATAGTTGGGATATAGAGAGTAACTATAATTTCAAGTCGGATGAACCATTTCTTTTCTCTAGATGTGTAAGAGAATCATCAGAGAGCGTCGGCTCCCCCGGCGATTTTCGCCACGGCGAAGATCGACTCAACATTTTCGGCCGCGAATCGTACGAGGAATTAATCGAGAGGAGCGTGGTGCGTCACGCGGCAATTGTTTCAATAAATCGTTTGATCATCTTTGATCTTTCGAACGCGACTCCAGATCAATACGCGTATACTGTGCACAATCGGCTGTATTAACCTTTAGACTACCGGGAAAGCCACTTTTGTGGCTTTTAAGTTTGGGTTAAAATACTACTATTTTTAGTATTTTAAATACTAAATATATTAAACATATATGTGTGTATGTAACCTAAGCAATGCGTGTCTCTCCGGTGCTCGCTTCGCGTTTGTTTGCACTGAGAGAAAAGACTGGTAACTATAACAAACTGCATTTAGTTACAGAAATTCATTGAATCCTTAGTAACTAATACTAAATATGACAATAATTACCAAATATTTAATAGATCGAGAGTATGACGTAATTGCATTCACAGTAACATCAATTAACCAATTCTGGTTAGTATTATCAGACATTTCCTTCAATGTGCTTCAGAAAAATTATATAGAACCCTTGATATAGTCTCACTAAATCTTATCTTAATAAACAAGATTCATTGAAATAGTATCTAAATTTAGTAAATAAAAAGTTTTATTAACCATTGATTTTTTTATTAATTATTATTTCTTGACATAATAAGTTTTCAGTTTCTCTTTTCGAATATGTCAGAATTGTTTGATAAAAAAAATTTTTAGATTTAACTTCTTTATGATTTAGAAAGAAGGGAAGCAAAAAATAAAAATTTGACTCGACACAAAGTTGTTTCAAATTTCATTAGCTTTTATTTTAAAAAAAATTTCGAAATCTGTTCAAAGTTCTAGACTTTGAAACATGAAATTTTTTCTCACTGTGCGGCAACCATGTGACTTTTTTCCTTACACTGAGAGAAAAGACTGGTAACTATAACAAACTGCATTTAGTTACAGAAATTCATTGAATCCTTAGTAACTAATACTAAATATGACAATAATTACCAAATATTTAATAGATCTAGAGTATGACGTAATTGCATTCACAGTAACATCAATTAAATAATTTAGTAACAGTTACTTAATGTTAAATATTTAATATGAAATATATTACAGTTATGAGCAGATATTTGATAACTGTTATGAAATTATAAATCAAAAAGTAGGAAAAAGGCAATCCGAGTTCAAACACAGGACTAATAGTGCTATATACCATATGGCTTGTTATGAAAATAAACTTTGTTTTGGTTTCTTTCTCTTCCATAAGTCGTTTCCGCAATGTTAATGCTAGGCATATAAATCTGTAATTATATTTTGAAGAAGTGGCGATGTTATCGTTGACAGGATCGGTTTACTTTTAGCTGAACTCAACAAAGGTATTTTATATTGTTCAGTTGTAATTATTTATTATATTTCAATTTTACTTACTTTATTTTATTTTATATGTTTTTTATAGTTATGACGGCTACTTCTTAATATTAATTTATTACTTAATATTATTTCGGTAACGATCTTGTCGACTTTAATATTACGACTAACATTCATGTCAATTTGCCCTGGTCTTTTACTAATTGTAATGCGTTCGTGTTGTAAATCTTGAATTTTATTATCACTGAAGAGGGTTTATGGTTGAGCCGAAACGTATGATTGTTTTATATTCATTATTCATGTTCAATAAATATTACACGATTTCCTAACACAAGAAAGGTTTTTACCCATATGGTATATAGCACTATTAGTCCTGTGCTTGAACTCGGATTGCCTTTTTCCTACTTTTTGATTTATATCTTCGTTTGCGAGTTCTTAGTTCTTTCTCTAAATATGTTATGAAATTTATATTATATTCCATGTAATAAAAAATTCAGTAGGTACGAGTTCTATTTTGTTACCAGTATAAGTATGTTTTATTGCAGCACAACGAAAAATTCATTCATTCTTACATCGCTTACATCGTTTAGAATTACATCGTTTCAATATCTATTATTACAGATCGTTGGTTGAACCTACCAAAAATTTTGTAACTATTACAAAATCGCTTATTTTGCTCAAGTATTCAATAAGTTTTATTTACCAAATATATTCTGGAAGCAAATAAATTTTACTTCTGTCAAATAAATAATTTATTTTACAGAACTAAATTAATTATTAAGTATTGCCATAGCTTTGGCCCGCTATATTTACGTCTACCATTTAGTAATAGTAACCAAATTTTGATAATACTTACTAAATTCTTTTCTCAGTGTGCACTTACGTTGCCGAAACATATGCACTAATTGTAATGCTCCATTATGCGTAATACCCTGCTTTGAAAATTATCATTATATTGAAAGAAATTTTATCATAATTGCGGAAAAAAGTCAACATAAAAAAAATCATAAAATATATAAAAAAATATAAATGTGTTGAAAAATATAAAAAATTTAAAAATATAAAAAATAAAAAATTATAAAACAAGCAAAAAAGTAAAAAAAATACCGAAATTAAACATTAAAAAACCAAACAAAAAGACTCGGCACGAATCTATATGTTTATATTTATTTATGTTGTCAATATTGCGCTTAGGGCTTGAAATTTCATAAATCTATGCTCAAAATTGGAATCAGCGATACTAAAAACCCCCAAATACACTATTTTTAAGAAAATAAAAATTTTTTATATTTGATCGTGCATTCCCTGTCGGGAAAGCCACTTTTGTGGCTCTGCACAAATCTCAAAATTCTACGCCATATATATGTTACTCATATAGAAAAATTTTTTAGGAAAAAAATCACTTTTTGAAAAATGCCGGCAGCTTAAAGGTTAATGCCGAGTCGACGGGCGCTCTCGCGATCGCGAAGAGGAGACTTCGCGACACCGAAATTCTCTCTGCTCCTTCGCAAAAAGTACAGCAGTTGAAGCATAATTGACGTTGTCAATCGAAAGTGGACGTACAAAGAGATGCGAGGCGTCCGCGAGTCTTCTCTCATTTTTCACGCTTTCTTCTCAATGCGCGAATGAACTTCATTGTAGCCTCAGCGCTCTCCGTTATCTGCTTCCTTTCTCTTGTCTGCTTCCTTTCATATCTTAATGCGCAACAGCGAGAAAACATTCCGTTGAATATCGCGTGGAAATTCGATCATCGAGAGCAAGTGCACCGGGCAGCGAGCATCAATGCAGAAGATTATTCTAAGAGTATTATTCATGAGCTATCCGTAAGCCGAGAGAAGCTCCGTTCTCTTCCGGATTTCCCCTGAAATCTCTCGATAGCCGACATGTAGGAATTGTTTGCACGTGTCTGATCTCAACGTGAATTCGTCCGCCACTCTCGGGGAAAGAACACTCTCAGAGCTCTGTGTTTTCCGTAAAATGATGTAGAGGAAGGGTCAAGATCTAAAGTAATGTCTGGCAAACGCGTATTCAGATCGAAATTCAGATCAGAGAAACGATCTCTCTAGTTAGTCTTTCATACGTGTGAAACATACAAAGGTATCCAAGTAGAGTCATCGAAAAGTGGTGTGAGTTGCGCACACAGAGAAATAAAATTGCATTCAAGTAAATGTTACTTGTTGCGCAAGTATTTTATAAGTTTACGTATTCGTAAATCTATCGCAAGTTTATTGTTAATTAATAAACTCCTAACTTACGGGATTAATTCCATTAAATAGAGAATTTTTGCAATAGCGTTTTAGGTACGGTGAACGCTAAAGTACGTTTCGATATTCACTGCCAGTACTGCGAATATACAGTTTGTGTTACATATTCTATAGATTTGAAATATTGACACTGAATATTGGAACGTACTTTAGCGTTATCGTATCCCAATGAAAAATTTTTTATATATAATTATATAAAATTATATAAAATTATATATAATTATATATTATTATGTATCAAATTTGTCCATTTATGTTCATACATTCTACTTATATATATAATTATATATAATTATATATATAAATTCATATATAATTTTACATAATTACGCATAAATTTATATGTAATTATACATATTGTTATATATAATTGTGTATAATTATATATAATTTTATATGATTATATATAATTATACATAATTATGTATGGACAAATTTCATACAAAATTTTGCATGAAAAATTTTTCATCGGGATCTGAGAGACACATCACAAAAACTGCCTCATAACGTCGACGTCAATCGTGAATCTTATTCTTTTAAAAATAACGTCGCATGTTATTTGGTCAACGTTACGGTGAACGATGCGCATGCGCATTTTTGTCTTTCGACCCAATAACGTGACTTTAGCGTTCACCGTATCTAAAGCGTTCTTGTATTATAAAAACTCTCTATTATGGAATTAATCGACAAATATTTTCAACAACTGATGACGCGGACGAATCTCTCTTTCTCGCGCGGAACTTTTCGTCGACGGCGATTCTCCCTGTTGGGAGGATGTTCCTCCTCGGGGAAGACGTAACGACGAAACGTGTACTTACAAGTGCTTGGCTTCCGCTTGCCGGATGTCGGCGGCTGTTGCTGACCGCGGTGGACCATCGCCGCGGGCACTGGCAACGCTTCCGGCTCGGCTTCTGGTTCCGACTCGGGTTCCTCCGCCGTGTAGTCCGGTTGATTGCGCTGTTGTTCCATCGCTTTCGCCTGCAGTACCGCCTCGAGATTGATCTGCTCGTCGGTGATCTCGTGCTCCTGCTCGACTAATCGATGCTTCTGTTCCGTCACTTGCTTCAGACGGTTCAGCAACATCTGCGAGGATGTGTCGAGTGAGCCGTAAGGGACGGACAGAGGAGGCTCTTTCTTTCATGGGCGTGAAATGAAATGAAACTTCATGTTTCAAAAAAGGTTACAGCTCCGAAATTTGAACTGATTTCGATACTTTTCTTTTTTATGAAATCTAATGAAATTTGGAACAACTTTGCCGTGTCAAATCTTTGTTTTCTGCTTCTTTTTTAAATAAGACATAAAAAAGTTCGATTTAGAAATATTTTCCAATCAAACAGTAGATAACTCATTTCATATTTCATCTAATATATTTCTATATATTTCATATTTCATTTAATTTAACATTAGGCACAGATGTTGAATTAAAATTAGAAATACTCATACCTGATTATACACTGAGAGAAATGGCTTGGTGAATGACACTATACTCGTCTTATGAAAGTAATATAATGATATCAATTAAATAATAGGAAAAAGGTTCGAGTTCACAGGATTAATAGTGCTATATGGGTAAAACCTTCCTTGTGTTAGGAAATAGAGCAATATTTATTGAACATGAATATAAATAATCAAACGTTTCGGCTCAATCATGAACCCTCTTCAGTGATATAAAAACTCAAGGTTTACAAAACGAACGCATTACAGGTAAAAGAATTAATTAAAGACCTTAATAAAATGACATGAATGTTATTCGCAGTATTATAGCTGACAAGACCGTTACCCGACTAATATTAAGAAGTTCAAATTAATACTAGGAAGCAGCCGTCATAACTATAAAAAAAACCATAAAATGAAATAAAATTAGGTAAGATTAAAATATAATAAATAGTTAAAACTGTCAATATAAATTACCTTTGTTGAGCTCGGCTAAAAGTGAAATGATCCTGTCAACGATAACATCGCCACGTCTAAGTAATAGAGATAATAACAGATTTATATACACGAGCACTAACATTGCGGCGACGACTCATGGAAGAGAAGGAAACAGAGTTTTATTTTCATAACAAGCCGCAGTAGCCGTTGCCCAAATATTCTGTGTCCTTTTGAGAGTTAAGTCCATGCTTTTGAAATTTAATGTAAATCATTTCCGATATCAGGCGTTTCAAGTAATAACGTTCCTCATGCAAATTATTTTATGGTTTTTTTATAGTTATGACGGCTACTTCCTAATATTAATTTGAACTTCTTAATATTAGTCGGGTAACGGTCTTATCAGCTATAATACTGCGAATAACATTCATGTCATTTTATTAAGGTCTTTAATTAATTCTTTTACCTGTAATGCATTCGTTTTGTAAACCTTGAGTTTTTATATCACTGAAGATTTTATATGATTGAGCCGAAACGTTTGATTATTTATATTGAGTATTCATGTTCAATAAATATTGCTCTATTTCCTAACATAAGGAAGGTTTTACCCATATGGTACATAGCACTATTAATCCTGTGCTTGAATTCGAATTAGCCTTTTTTCCTATTTTTTGATTAATATCTTCGTTTGTGAGTTCTTATTTCTTTCTCTATATAAATTTCTTAATCTTCAGCTCAATATAACTCATTCTTCACGCAAAAGAGTAAAAGCTCTTGCCTTTCAGTTAGTAGAACCTGAATTTAAGAGACGTCTTACAACTCAATATATTTATAAGCTATTTTAAAAGTTGAAGAAACTGAAAGATCTAAAATTATTTTGCCATCCAGAGTAAGATGTAATAAATGCCCTAGAAGTAAAAATATGAAGTTCAAAGAAGTATATGTTAGATGCAACAAATCAGTATGCACCAAATATAACGAGCACCAAAGCATATTTAATTGGTATCATTGTTATTGAGTTCTTATTTTCTTTCTCTTAGTAATATAGTGAATTTAGCGATATCTGGTTCACGTATCCAATATTCTGATTACGATACCTCGACGCATCTGGTAGTCAATACCGAGACATTTAGTTGTAGACATCTAGACAGTTTGATAACTCTCTCTAGACGTGTGATACTATTGACACGATAGTTAATTGTTACTCGCTGCGACGTTTCCTTTTTCATCTATACTAATTTGTAAAGACGTCGGTGCTATAAAAGAGTAAACGCTGAAATATTGACCGTCAAATATTGACGGAAAAATGAAATTTCTTAAAATATGTCGACGAATTTAGAAGTAAATATATGAAGATTATATACAGTAAGTATATGAAAATTATATATAATTTGGTTAGATTTTAGGTTAGGTAAGAAGTCTAACACTAGTCCACAACTGTATTCATAACATTCACCAAATGAATTGTACTAGACGGTTTGGTAAACGTATTTAAGCATTATTGTAATGCTACTCAGACAATGCGCTCACCAGATAGTTTGGTATCATTGACTAAATATCTTGTTACACGATTATTCACCATACGTTTGGTAAACCTAAATAAAATTCTGGTTAGTATTATCAGACATTTCACTCAGTGTGCTTGAGAAAAATTATATAGAATCCTTGATATAGTCTCACTAAATCTTATCTTAATAAACAAGATTCATTGAAATAGTATCTAAATTTAGTAAATAAAAAGTTTTATTAACTATTGATTTTTTTTATTAATTATTATTTCTTGACATAATAAGTTTTCAGTTTCTCTTTTCGAGTATGTCAGAATTGTTTGATAAAAAAAATTTTTAGATTTAACTTCTTTATGATTTAGAAAGAAGGGAAGCAAAAAGCAATAATTTGACTCGACACAAAGTTGTTTCAAATTTCATTAGCTTTTATTAAAAAAAAAACTTCGAAATCTGTTCAAAGTTCTAAACTTTGAAACATGAAATTTTTTCCCACTGTGCGGCAACCATGTGATTTTTTTCCTTACACTGAGAGAAAAGACTGGTAATTATAACAAACTGCATTTAGTTATAGAAATTTGTTGAATCCTTAGTATCTAATACTAAATATTATAATAATTACCAAATATTTAATAAATCGGGAGTATGGCGTAATTGCATTCACAGTAACATCAATTAAATAATTTAGTAATAGTTACTTAATGTTAAATATTTAATATGAAATATATTACAGTTATGAACAGATATCTGATAATTGTTATGAAATTGTTATATCCCATATAATAAAAGATTCAGTAGGTACGAATTCTATTTTGTTACTAGTATAAGTATGTTTTGTTGCAGCACAACGAAAAATTCATTCATTTGCAGTTATTACATCGTTTCAATATCTATTATTACAGATGTTTGGTTGAACCTACCAAAAATTTTGTAACTATTACAAAATCGCTTATTTTGCTCAACTATTCAATAAGTTTTATTTACCAAATATATTCTGGAAGCAAATAAATTTTACTTCTGTCAAATAAATAATTTATTTTACAGAACTAAATTAATTAATAAGTATTGCCATAGCTTTGGCCCGCTATATTTACGTCTACCATTTAGTAATAGTAACCAAATTTTAGTAACATTTACTAAATCCTTCTCTCAGTGTAGGAACGCAGACATGAAAAGTAGAAAGTTTCACGTCGAAAGTTTCACATTAATCCATTGTTCAAGAAGATACATATTGAAGTCTTCGAGTTCACGAGCCACTTCACGCTTCTCACGTTTCCGCTCTCTCAAGGAAAAGTTGCTGGCTAGGGAATGAGACACGAGATATGTACTCACGAGACTTTCCGGGTCCGCGGCGACGAGATCCCCGTACGTGAAGTCCGACGCCAAGGGTACCGGTAGAGCGGCAGCGAAGACCTCACAGCTGATGGCGCAGGACAACCAGACCAGTGCCAACAGACGCAAGCTCGTCCTTGCGGAGTTCGCTCTCTCCGTCATTCCCGTCGTACCTCTTGCACTCTGCAATAATCACAAGATAAAATCGTGTAAGCCAAACGTACGTGGAAATAATCAAAACATTCCCTGCTTTTTTTAAATTAATCACCGGTCGGATACCGTGATAATACATCGATGGCAAAGTAGTGGAATAGTGTAGCAGAAGAGGCGCCTCAGGGTGAGAACAATCGAGCCAGAAGGGCGCAGGGACGAAGGGCGCGCGCGAACGACGTGTCGTGAGTTGATTCGCGCGTTGCATACGGCGAGATCAATCGGGAGAAAAAGGAGAAAAAGATAGGAGAAACATTGTCGTGCAGATAATATTGCGTTGCGACCTCTCGTGCGTGGTTTCTCGCCGTGGTGCGTGATAAGAGCACGCGCGTCATCCCCGCGATTACTCTGAAAACAGGACCTTCGGGCCGCGCTCGCACCAGATCCGCGTTTGGATCCGACTTTGTTAGCCCGTCGAGATCGAGCCGAGACCGAATCGGGACAAACGGGCGAGCCAGCATGGTCGAAGCCAGTTCGCCGCGCGTCAAGGGTCATCGCGGATTATCCTTTCACCGATGATAGAGCCGTATCGGATGCGGTGGACGGTGTCCGTCACGTGATAACCAGCGGAATCGTAACGCGGGACGACGAGTGAATTATCGAGAACAAAATTGTCGGATGCGTGCGAACGTCACGTACGTAATATGCGTTAATAATAATAATGATAATTAAAAACAAACAAGAAATGGAGATGTGCGAACGGCGTATCTGCAAATAACTGACGCGACGCAATTTGGGAATTTCGATTCCGTGCCAAGTGGAGAATGACTGTTTTGCTGTTGCGGCTATCGGACGGCGCGGGTCAAAATACCGTGTACAATAACAATAATACAAGAATGAGGCATTAATAATACAAGAATATAATAATGACATAATAAAACTATAAATGCGCTGATATTATAAACTAAACAATACTAACTATAAATGTTATATATATATATATATATATATATATTATTATAAAATATAGAATAATTATAAAAGAAGTGGTAATGTATATACACTGAAAGAGAAAAAAATACTTGAAAGTTTTTCTGTGTGAGATACGTAAGGTTTATTTCTGCAAAATAAGATTTATTGCTGTGAAATAAAGTATTTATTTCTATAAATTAACTTCATATCAAATAAATTTTCAATTTTTCTCAGTGTATAATGAGAAGAACGTGTCTCGCGCGACGGAGCTGGCTCGATCTCCGCGCATATGCGAGCGGTAGGTCGCGTTTAACGATAATTTATAGATTCTAAATCGATTTCGCCACAATTTTCAATGACTACGCCGAAGATGATAACGACGACGATGACGACGCACACCGCGAGAGCGTGTGTCGCAAACAAAACGATTAGAAATCAATTCGCGGATTTGCTGCGCGTTCGACGCAGAAGCTCGCGGCCGTTTGAAGCGCGCACCGTTTAGCATTGGGGATGCAATACGAAAGTAGTGAGAGATACGCGAGAGATATCGCGTATGCGTATGATATCTAGTTAGTATTATGTCATCTAGACACAATTGGAGGTCGGCCGAGAATTTATGTATTATCTGACCGATCGACAAGTTCCATCTTCGAGATGAGAAAACTCCTAACGAATATAATAATCCATTGTGATATTCCATGAAGAATAATGGCGAGAGTTTCATTTCTCGACAGCAGAAACAATTGATGGTTCCTATTCTAATTTCCGTCGCTTCCATCGGATCAGAGATCCGTCAGACGATGTGCACGATCGAGAGGGGACTTTCAGAGTTCTCCCTGAATCCGCATTCTTCGAGGATGCAAGTTACGCGAGTTGAAAGTGCCGCGAAGAAGAAAGACAAATTAATTACGCGAAGCTTCAAGGGGAAATTGTTGACACGTGTAATCCGTACTTCTCGAACATACGGATTCAGGACGACCCGGGCTGCTGACGCGCGTTGTAACTTACTCTCTGGTGGAACTAGGCGTTATCGTGCGTTATCGGCGGCCGTCTGTATCGTCGACGAGTCGACACGTGGTGAAAGAGTGAGCGGAGAAGGGCTGCTGCACCCTCTATTATACCCGACGCGGAATCCGCCTCCACCCGCCGCGCGCCACCCGGGCACACTCCTCTCCTCAGCTACCACCTGTAGGCAGCATGAGGGTGAAGGAGAAGGGTGGCTGATCCATCTTCTCCCTCGTGTAGAGCTCTCCCGAAAGCAAAAACTTTCGGGACGTGCCATTAAAATGCGTACGCGTTATACCCGCGGCGTCGTGTCGTATTTCGTTAATTTAGCGGATGTTTCATTGATACAGGAATATTATTAATGATGAATAATTTTCATTGTTCAGTCAGACCGTCGCGATCTCCGGATGGGACTGTCTCGCCGTTGTGTTTCTCGATTTTCTCGATAAATTGAAATAGGTCGGTGAAGGAAACACGACTGAATTCTAAAGGGTGCACTGAGAGAAAAGACTGGTAATTATAACAAACTGCATTTAGTTATAGAAATTCGTTGAATCCTTAGTATCTAATACTAAATATTATAATAATTACTAAATATTTAATAGATCGGGAGTATGACGTAATTGCATTCACAGTAACATCAATTAAATAATTTAGTAATAGTTACTTAATGTTAAATATTTAATATGAAATATATTACAGTTATGAACAGATATTTGATAATTGTTATGAAATTGTTATATCCCATATAATAAAAGATTCAGTACGAATTCTATTTTGTTACTAGTATAAGTATGTTTTGTTGCAGGCACAACGAAAAATTCATTCATTTGCAGTTATTACATCGTTTCAATATCTATTACTACAGATGGTTGGTTGAACCTACCAAAAATTTTGTAACTATTACAAAATCGCTTATTTTGCTCAACTATTCAATAAGTTTTATTTACCAAATATATTCTGGAAGCAAATAAATTTTACTTCTGTCAAATAAATAATTTATTTTACACTAAATTAATTAATAAATATTGCCATAGCTTTGGCCCGCTATATTTCGTCTACCATTTAGTAATAATAATCAAATTTTAGTAATATTTACTAAATCCTTCTCTCAGTGTATGTCAAATTTTACCGGCAAATCGTAGATCGTAATGTTGGACGTTGGTCGTGGCAGATGTGTATCTCGAGTTGAAATCTCGAAATTTCACGATCGACTCGAAATTGCATATTTGAATTCAGTGAACTATCTCGCAGCGCGAAGACTGTGCATTGAGAGAAAAAACCAATGATCGATCCAACTAAAGTTGTAGTTATTTTTTAGTCCAACCATATCTATTGCAGTAAAACAGTAGCGATAATGTGCGTGTAAAGTTATTATCGCTAACATTATTACAGAATTTAATAGAAAATGTTTTTCTTGGACCATAATTTATAATGATTATTCCTCTGTGTGATTATAGTTACAAGTGCCAATTGCCAGTGCCAATTGCCAGTGCCATTTTGTTTTCAGTGTGTTTAAAGCTTGATCTACAATATGCTCTTTGCGTTCTGTTTCTTGTCTTCTATCTTTTTCTGACTTAAAACTTAAGTCAGAAAACTTTGACTCAGAAAAATGTCTTCTATCTTTTTCTGACTGAAAGTCAGAAAAAGATAAAGAGAAAGAAGCAGGAAGCAAAGAGCACATTGTAGATCAGGCTTAAAGTTTGATCTACAATGTGTTATTTGCCTCTTGTCTCTTTTTCTTTATCTCTTTCTGACTCACACCTTAAGCCTTCAACTAAAAAAAGACAGAGAACAAGAAACAGGAAGCAAAGAGCACATTGTAGATCAGACTTAAAGCTTGATTTACAATGTGTTATTTGCGTCTAGTTTCTTTTTCTTTATCTCTTTCTGATTCACACCTTAAGCCTTCAACTAAAAAAAGACAGAGAACAAGAAACAGGAAGCAAAGAGCACATTGTAGATCAGACTTAAAGCTTGATTTACAATGTGTTATTTGCGTCTAGTTTCTTTTTCTTTATCTCTTTCTGATTCACACCTTAAGCCTTCAACTAAAAAAAGACAGAGAACAAGAAACAGGAAGCAAAGAGCACATTGTAGATCAGACTTAAAGCTTGATTTACAATGTGTTATTTGCGTCTAGTTTCTTTTTCTTTATCTCTTTCTGATTCACACCTTAAGCCTTCAACTAAAAAAAGACAGAGAACAAGAAACAGGAAGCAAAGAGCACATTGTAGATCAGACTTAAAGCTTGATTTACAATGTGTTATTTGCGTCTAGTTTCTTTTTCTTTATCTCTTTCTGATTCACACCTTAAGCCTTCAACTAAAAAAAGACAGAGAACAAGAAACAGGAAGCAAAGAGCACATTGTAGATCAGACTTAAAGCTTGATTTACAATGTGTTATTTGCGTCTAGTTTCTTTTTCTTTATCTCTTTCTGATTCACACCTTAAGCCTTCAACTAAAAAAAGACAGAGAACAAGAAACAGGAAGCAAAGAGCACATTGTAGATCAGACTTAAAGCTTGATTTACAATGTATTATTTGCGTCTAGTTTCTTTTTCTTTATCTCTTTCTGATTCACACCTTAAGCCTTCAACTAAAAAAAGACAGAAAACAAGAAACAGGAAGCAAATTAGGGGCAAAGTAGATTAAGGTTAATTGTAAGCTGAGAGCTTTCTAACCTCTTCACGTTGACGCGTGACTCTCGCGAAAACGTCGAATTGCAGCGCAATTCCGGGTTCTCATTCGCGACAGGTGCTTCGCCCTTTGGCGATTTGTCACGAGCCAATCGTCTGTCGTACGTGCACATCGTGGAAGATCGTGCCGATGAGTGAATGTTTAAAATTAGATTAGCGTGTTCGGTCCTACGTCGCGGGCCAGGGATGGTGTGAGACGATGATAAGCGACCCACGCTTCTTATCGCCGCGCTGACAGCGGGGAGGGCGGGGG
>NW_022639653.1:61477-68313 GCF_010583005.1 Odontomachus brunneus
GGGGGGGGGGGGGGGGGGGGGGCGGACGGCGGAGGGGAGAATTATCGAGATTCGGTGGAGATTTTCTGTGCGCCGCGAGATCGTTCGATTTGCGAGCCAGTCGCAATCCCGAAGTCGCGGCTTCTGCTTATTGATCGCTTATCACAACTTTGTACGTCGTTCTTCATACATGCGTGAATATGTATCCCTTCTCGTTCCTTTTGAAATATCATTCGACACGCAGAAATTCTCAAGAATCGTCAAGGTCTCTCAGCGATCTCGAGTGTTTTGATAGTCTTGAATGTTTTCAGAAAGATCTCCGAGAAAGGTCAACCACTGTCGTAATATAATTCCATGTTTTCTTTATATCTGCACGTGTCAATATTCACTATGATACATTATTAATACGTAGTCACGCAAGATCCTTGAGACTTTCTTCCTTGAGACTGCTTGCGGGATTCTTAAACATCTTTAAGAACTTTCCAGTTTCGAGAAATACTCGAGATGACTCGGATCTTCGAATGGACAATCGAATCAAGTTTGAAAATCAAGGGGGGGGGATGCATAGTATCCGAATAGGGTGCATAGCAAAGTATAAGAGAATACTATAATTTGTTTTCGATAATTCTTATAAATAAAATTTTTTTACTTTAATTCTGTTCTATGTATCTCATAGTATGAAAAAAAATAAACTGTGTATATACAGGGTGGGGAAAAAAGGTCGGTACCCCTGAATAACTCGGAAAATATAAATTTTATAAAAAAATGTTTCAGACAAAAGTTGTAAGGTTTAAAAAAGATGCATTCAATGATAATATTTATTTGATCTTCGGGTGGTGCTGCCAAGGTCAGGTCGAGGTCAACTTTGCTTTTTTAAATAGAAACATATATTTTTTATTATGCAATTTTATTCTACGTAAAGAAACGAACAACTTTTGTTTGCAAAGCTTTTTTATAAGGCGCCACCTAAGGTCAAATAAATATTACCATTGAATGCATTTTCTTAAACCTTACAACTTTTGTCTGAAATATTTTTTTATAAAACTTATATTTTCCGAATTATTTAGGGGTACCGATCTTTTTTCCCACCCTGTATATAGTATGTGAATATAAACAGTAAGATCTATCTTGCTAAGGAACATTTGTTAGATTTGCCCCAAATAGGACGCATAGCAAAGTATATATGTAGAGAATACTGTAATTTCTTTTTAACAATTCTTATAAATTAAATTTTCTTATCAATTCTTTTCTATTTTACCGTGTATCTCATAATATGAGAAAAATAAACTGTGTATATATATAGTATGTGAAAATATAAACAGTAAGATCTATCTTGCTAAGGAACATTTGTTAGAAGCGTAGCAAATGTATATTACAATAGCTTACGCAACTGCAGCCAACGCAATTTACTCCACTTTGCAGCGCCTTGCGCGGATCCGTGAGCAAGAGAGAGAGAGAGAGAGAGAGAGAGAGAGAGAACTCGATTGTAAGCGAAACTAATGCACAGCTTAATTACCGCATTCGAGGATATCGCGTTGGGTATTGCGTTGGCGGATTCTTGATTCCTCGATTACGCGTAACGAGGCGAACGTCGCGAACGTCTGAAAGAACGGGCGCGAGGAGAAGGCAGGAAACAGAATCTGATATATGTAACACGCACATTGTGATTGACCAAGGCTGCACACGTGTCCAATTGCAGTCGGCAGGTGAAAGCGTAGAATGCCAAGCGACGCCGAGGAGACGGGAGGGGATCAGGATAAACCCTTCGTCGTGGAGCGCGCCAAGAGCGGCCGCGCCAAGTGCAAGAAGTGCAAATGCACGATCGAGAAGGACGAGTTGCGAATGGGCAAGCTTGTGGTGAGCTTCTTCTCGGATGGCAAGTTAATGCCGGCCTGGCATCACGTAACTTGCCTCTTCGAGGTGTTCGCCAAGCAGCGGGCCACTACCAAGAGAATCGACGATCCTGAGGAGGACGTGAAGGGCTGGGAGCGATTATCCGACGAGGACAAACGGATCATCCTGGACAAGCTGGAGGAGCTTGAGAGATCATGTAATTATTTGCACCAAGCTCGATTATCGATCGATACTCTGCGCGAAACTTTGCGCCGTCTTCGCGCTTGTAGGGCCGAGAATCAACTTCCTCATATTGGCAGCAGTAGGAGTAGTAGTGCTCTTTGTCGCGGATATTATTTCGAGAACAATCCTGTGATCTACAATTAAGTAGTCGGAAGTGAAAGATCGTTCAAAGGTTTTCCTGCTCTTCTTCTGCGCGAAACTTGCCTGACTTCTAATAGCCTTTATCTCTCGCGCGAGCTTCACAGCCGGAACTTTGGAAGAGTCCAACTCAGAAGGGATTGTCACGCTTAAAGACGGAAAAGTTCATCGATATCGGCGAAAGATTATTGCGTTTATATCGTTCGTTGCAAACATTAATCCTTTATCCGTTCACGGCGGGTAAGCTTATTTTGTACATGAAGATGCGAGCACACGATAAAAGACAGTCTTAGTTTGTACAACTGCCTAAGGATCAGATAAAAATTCGGCAACGAATTTTTTATATTTGATTCTTATTTTTACTAAACGATAGAATATTCAGTTACAGAATTATGTTTTCCATGTACACTGAGAGAAAAGACTGGTAATTATAACAAACTGCATTTAGTTATAGAAATTCGTTGAAACCTTAGTATCTAATACTAAATATTATTAACTAATAAAAAAAATATTAATAAATTTTATTAATAAATATTAATAAAATATTATTAATTAATAATTACCAAATATTTAATAGATCAGGAGTATGACGTAATTGCATCCACAGTAACATCAATTAAATAATTTAATAATAGTTACTTAATGTTAAATATTTAATATGAAATATATTACAGTTATGAACAGATATTTGATAATTGTTATGAAATTGTTATATCCTATATAATAAAAGATTCAGTAGGTATTCTATTTTGTTACTAGTATAAATATTTCATTCAGTAGGATTCAGTAGGATTCAGTAGGAATTCTATTTTGTTACTAGTATAAGTATGTTTTGTTGCAGCACAATGAAAAATTCATTCATTTACAGTTATTACATCGTTTCAATATCTATTATTACAGATGTTTGGTTGAATTTACCAAAAATTTGTAACTATTACAAAATCGCTTATTTTGCTCAACTATTCAATAAGTTTTATTTACCAAATATATTCTGGAAGCAAATAAATTTTACTTCTGTCAAA
The DNA here is from genome assembly GCF_010583005.1 of Odontomachus brunneus. Classification (NCBI taxonomy): domain Eukaryota; kingdom Metazoa; phylum Arthropoda; class Insecta; order Hymenoptera; family Formicidae; genus Odontomachus; species Odontomachus brunneus. The sequence goes on from NW_022639653.1 coordinate 64,693, forward strand.
TAAATAATTTATTTTACAGAACTAAATTAATTAATAAGTATTGCCATAGCTTTGGCCCGCTATATTTACGTCTACCATTTAGTAATAGTAACCAAATTTTGATAATATTTACTAAATTCTTCTCTCAGTGTAGGAAATATCTTGTCATTGACAAGCTTTCAACAACCAATATTATACTTGCAATCTTTAACAGGTTGTTTTTCTTTTCCACCCTTCTAGCTCCGACCAAGGGTGCAAAGAAGACCACAACGCCACGGAAAGGTGCGGGCGAGTCCTCGAGTAAAGTGACAGCCAAGAACTCAGATCAGAGGACGAGGAAGACCGCGACGGTCGAGGAGAAGAAGGAGAAGACTAAGGGGAAGGATGAGGGCAAAGACGAGGGAAGTAAGGGCAAGGCACCGTCGAAGGATGACTCGTTCCGTGAATTCCGACGTGTGTGCAGCAACGTCGCCGATGTCGACGCTTATACCGATAAGACTGCGATTATCCGGAAGATGTTCATGCGGGGGACGCAGGGTGGTAAGTACCTTGTTATATTAATTAGCGATATACTAATAATAGCATGCACGGACGCACGCGTACAGGAGAATGTTCGAATGATGATGGTGTGCTTTTGAATTAGACGGAATCCTGCAAATATTGTAGGCGAAAGCCATTGTGCGCGTGTATTATTTAAATACGAAATATATCGCATATGTTATTGTCGCGTCAATTATCGTAATTATGCGATAATTAACGGAAATAATTCGACTCGCGTACGCAACACTGTTTTGCTTCTTTGAACCCGGATAAAAATGTTCATCCTACTTTTGGCCTTAATATTCCACGCCTACTCAGATACTGTAAAACCTGTATCAACTTCTTTTGACTTTATTTAGTCTACTAACTTCGCGTCGAGGGGTTCTTCCTTGAGATAATACTTACAAATGGAATTTTGTGTCATTTTGTGCCATTGAGAGGCGCTAAGACTTTAGATTCCATGTGTACTTTCTTGTGTGAAAATATGTACTTTCTTAAAATCTCAAGAGAAAACCTTAACTTTTTATGAAAGCAATTATTTGCTTCGTTAAAAAAGAATATAGATTTAAGTAAAGTATACTGTTAGTACAAATAAATATTTACTAATTTTTAGATATTTTGTCTCACAGTGTATGAAATATACACTAATCCTGCAGAGTATATAGATGTAGAAAATTCAGGGGGAGGTCGGAAAGTAGGGCTGAAATTTCTACTCGGGAAAAGGGGTGAGATAAGACGTACGTAAAAAAATAGCGAGTCGAAAATGTGAGTAATTTTTCTTCTTTACGAGACTATACGCACACACACATAGTTAGTTCAGTGGAAGATCCCAAGAGGAAGATAACTTGTGTCCATTGAATTTGACATTTTCGACTTATTTTCGCTGGAGCGTATCGCGCTCCTCGATATCGCGGACACGCACTCTGCGATGTCACCTCGTGTGCGTGCATTTTAAAGTTCAATGGAACGACAATGCAAACGACATTGGCATATGAAGAAGAGTGCACACGTGTCGCGCAGTCGACAGCGACTGTAGTGTCGACGAGATACGAATTGTAATCAAGTTCATCTTCGGTAACGGTCGCGATAACTTCCGACGCGAGGTCAACGATGTTTTGCTGACCTTGATAAGCGGAAAGAAAACTTTGGCAATTGCCAAATCTCTCTCTCTCTCTCTCTCTCTCTCTCTCTCTCTCTCTTTCTTTCTCTCTTCTACGTACGTTTCGCTCGAGGAGGTTCCGATCGCGTTGTTACAAAATCGCGCGACGATCGAGCTCACCCACGAGCGATAGAATAATTACGAGAGAAGGTCGCGCCGCGTATTATCGTCCATTGTTATTTCTTCCTTACACAAAGACGAGAACGAGAGAGTGTATATCCGCGTCTGAGCAGCGGGAGACGCTCGGCTTTATTAATCAGAATTTTCTCGCGGCGTCGGCGATTTTCGCGGACAGCTCGAATGAGCATAGACGACGACGACGACGACGACGACGACGATAAGGGTTAGTCGAGTGAATATCGCGCGAAGCAGAGACCTTTATTAACGATCCCTCGTGCCGGATCCGCCACGAGAAAGATATTCATCGCGGGGGAGCTCTCTGATGCACGAAAGAATTTTGGCGGGAATTTATGGGATGGTCACGTGCGACTTATTTCGCTCTGGAAAAACGGCTCTGCGAATAATAAGATCCTACAATCAGAAAAATAGATAACACAAATAATAACGCATTAAACTAATAAGATCCGCGAAATTGAGAAAAATTGAAAGAAAGATGTGAGGCGACTATCGACTTTTTTTTCTTTCTTTCAGTACATGTTTAATTCTCTCAGTATCCAAGAGATGCAACGTTTTTTCAGCAACTTCTTCGGAGGTATTAATAGTGTCAGCTGGTACGCTTCTGCGATCTATGGCAAGATTGTTTACCAGTCCAACCGGAAACGTGAATTAGCGCGTTATTGATAATGGTATCGCGTGTATTTCCAGGTTAATCGTGAACCTCTTTCGCAATAATACGCGCACGATAGCGAGCGTGTTCAGCAATTACGGCATGCAGCCTCGTCTCGGGCGGATCGAGTGTCAAATTCGCTCGCCATTTGTCGAGTAACTTTCCGATCGTCTCAGTGATCATTCAGATTGATAGACGCGGTTAAAGAACGACCATGAAAGCGAGTACCTTTCCAAACAGCCGTACGATTCGTGACTGCATTCGTACTCGCTTATAAACGCTCACCAGCGGCGATACGCGGATTTGATACAAATAAACGGTCAGGGAGATAAATAATATATTAACGCTCCAAACGATTCAGCACTTCACAATACGATGCGCACTCGAAGGAGTCAGCGGGGAAACTCTTAATCCGTCCGCAGAGATAATCATAGTAAATTAGAAATGACAAATTAGCCTTGCTGTCTTCAGTTCTCTTTTTCCCTAGTATAGAATTCTCGAATAATTCTCGACGATAAGAAGACGAATCCGGCAACAAATATCCATCGTTGCCAGGACACGGACCTGCAAGGATTGTGCAGTCCCGAGAGAGTGCTCAAGAAAAGGAAGAAAGGAAAAGCGAACGGAAATGAAGACTCACCGTGTTTTATTGGCCATAGAAAATGAAATAAACGAGAACGGATCAACAGGGGCAAGTGCAAGCTTAATGTGCAGGTGTCGGGGCGAGAAGACAAGACGATCTTCAAGGTCAGAGGTCGCGTGAGAGAAAAAAGAGAACGGGGAGAGGAGAGAAGAGCGACTAATATCGCTGACTCCCGCGAGACAGAGGAATAAACCAGAATGAATCACACACCGCCTCGTACGTCGTCGTCGTCGTCGTCGTTGTCGCGTGCAATGCGCAAAGAAGCAAAACGAGGGCGAAGAGGAGAGAGACCAGAGAAGTTGCGCGGGTCCGCGACTATTATATTAACCAATCCCATCAATGGGGATATCGACTGTGCTTCTCATTCGCGTAAACACGAGATCTATCTAATCTGCAACCCCCTGCGTGCCCCTCGGTAGGCCGCCGGTCGTTCCCTTTCTGTTTTATTTCTCATTCCGTCGCGATCTCTCTCTCTCTCTCTCTCTCTCTCTCTCTCTCTCTCTCTCTCTCTCT
>NW_022639653.1:68572-71011 GCF_010583005.1 Odontomachus brunneus
TCTCTCTCTCTCTCTCTCTCTCTCTCTCTCTCTCTCTCTCTCTCTCTCTCTCTCTCTCTCTCTCTTTCTCGCGCCGTTATCGCTCTTCCTCGCGAGAACTTCTTTTCGCACAGCTCCTCTCTCCCTCCCTCTTCCTCCCTCTTCCTCTCTCTTTCTCTCTCTCTCTCTTTCCTCTCTTTCTCTCTCGTACTCGCACGCGTTTTTCTCGGGAGTGAAGGGGCGAGACCCGGGGGCGGCGGTTAGTAAATATGATACCGGAATCGGATACAAGGAAACCATTAATCATTCGAGCACGCGCGAACGGGATCCACACCGCGAGCGAGTGCTCGCCGCCGCCGCTTAGTGGAAGATTTTTACGGGGTTATCTGGCCGGGCAATAAAGAAGAAAAAGAGAGAGGAAGAGAGACCAATAGATATATAGACAGATAGAGAAAGAAGAGGGAGAAAGAGAGTTGCTACAAAGCGTGCGGCGAAATCCGCGGGAGCCCGTCCAAGATCCACGAGGGAAGCGCGATCTTCTGGCCGAATGAGCCGATGGATCTTCCAAGAACGCCGTCATCACAGGACCGACCCCCAGCAGCACCTAGCAGTACGATCTAATCTTCTCTTGGATGGGCCTCTCTAACCTAGTCGATCGAATCGCGAATCTCGTACTCCTCAGAGCCTCGGGAGATCGATCGCCAGCATTCGCGGATAGCCAGCTACGTCGGAGCTCGCTATGGGTTTACCTTCGCGAAAATCACCGATACTCACTGTTGTTGTCTCAAGAGTCGGGGTAGTTCCTCTTTCTCTCTCTCTCTCTCTCTCTCTTTCTCTGTCTGTGTGTCAAGATCAAGCGTGTCAAAGAGACCGCCGAAAGCGTGAGTTCCTCGTTCTCGATCCTTGAATCTCGAGCTGTCACTCCACAGTTGTCGATCGTTCGCGAGCTGGTATTAATGTACAGCACGCAGGCGGGTCGGCAAAATAGGAGTGCGAAGGAGAGACCGGTCCGTCTTTATATACACGTCCGATTCGCCGGTGTGATTATAGTGATACTTGAGTAATCGCCGAGCAAGAGGAAGAGAGAGAACGACAGACAGACAGATAGAGATAGATGCACTCTTGTGTGCCGCCGGTGCGATACTTTCTTCCTTTCTCCCTCTTTCTGCGCTCTCCTACTTTCTCCTCCGTTTGCTTGTGTTTTTGCTTTTTGCACACTTCGCGATCACTTGGGTTTTGCAACTATCGATTCTCGGCGGCGAGGCCGCGTGTCTTATAAACTCGCACGTCCCCACCCCCAATCGTGCTTCTGCTCCTCCGCGGAGAACGTCCGCGGCGAGCCCCGTTCTCGTCGGTGAACGTTAGCCAGCTTGGCTCCAGACTATCTCCGCCTCTTTTTCACTCGCTTCGTCTTTATCTCGCCACCTCTGTTCCTTCGCCCGCCGCCACTCGCCTCTTTTGCGACCGGTCCAGTGAACGTTATCATTTGCTTTCCCTCTCCCTCATTATCCCTCCTTCCCCCCCCCTCTCTCTCTCTCTCTCTCTCTCTCTCTCTCTGTCAATCTCGCAGCCGCTCGTCGCGGAGCTGAATGATCGCGTTTTTTGCAACTCAGCCAATTACGATAGATATTACGATGTCGCGATATCGCAACGATATTACGACGCGCTGCTCTTCGTTCAGAGAAGGACGCGAACACGCGCATATCGTCCCCGTCGCGCGATTCGCATGGCCGGCTCCTTTATTTTTCATCAAGTCGCTGTCTTCTTTTTTCTCCTCTGTCTCGAACGGTAACACCGAACGGGATTTTGGTGATGTATTATACGTCGCGCGATCATCTTTCTTTTTCTTTCTCTCCCTCTCTCTCTTTCTATCTCTCTCTATCTCTTGTTTTAATATCATCGCTTCGATGATAAAATTCGCCACTTGAAACGATGCTCGAGGTGCAGCGAGCTAACGTTATTACTAATTTCACGGGCGACGAGCGACGCGCGAGATGGTAAACTCGGGAAATTTATGTAAGAAGTTTCCGCAGCTATCGCATCGATGAGAGAGCGCAATGGAAGCCAACGTGGAGAGCCAACGCGCCGGTTTGTGCCCTCGCCTCTTCCTGCCTGTATGAAGTTAGCCCCCCACTTTTCGAATTTAATAATTTTGACAGTTGTGCTGATTTGTGCTAGGTTTGTGCTACATTGTGCTCGAATTATAAATTTTTGATACGAAAAATGAGCAAGAAGAATGGAAAAAACGTTTTTTTGGTAGCCCCCCACTTTTCGATTTTCGAAATTTTTTGTATTGTGTTAGGTTGTGCTAAGTTGTGCTAATATTGTGCTAAAGTAGTATCTTCGAAAAATAATCACGAAAGAAATAAAACGAAAAAAACGATTTTAGGCAAAAAAGAAGAAAAGTAAGATTTACACTCGTATAAGTCAACCAAACGATATACAATTATATATCTGAGT